>NW_010433318.1:33292-82146 GCF_000710305.1 Buceros rhinoceros silvestris | reverse complement strand
TGCAAGACATTTTCAGTAAGGTATTAGAATGTTGGCTGAGTGACTAAGAAGGGATTTCAAATCCAGCCAGAGCATAAGCCACTCGAAGTCCAGGAAAATGTACTGGAAGTCTTTCTCTAAAAACAATAGTGTTATTTACATTTTAACTCCCATTTTTGTGATTAGCTTTGTTTGATCTTCAGCTATTATTACATTGTTTCCAGTAAAAGATTAAAATCTTTGTATTTTCATATATTTTTCTTTCCAAAACACATTCAATTGTTTCAACCACAGTTTCTGTTTTATTCCTTCAGTAGTCTCTTGTGGTATGATGATACAATCATGAGATAATACGATAGTTTAAACTTAAATATTCACTATGGAAACAACTTCCTTTCTGTGGTTACTGACAGCAATGAGACACAGGAAGTAGTATTTTTTTATCAATTCACTGGTTTCAGACCCGATCTCTGAAAAGCAAACTCATAAAAGCAGGGCTAGAGAAGTCAGAGCAGAAATAAAATGTCCATTGATCTTCCCGTTCAGATTTAAATAATAGGAAATAGTGGTTGGTTAGTAGCTGTCATATTCAAAGGACACAAGCTTTGTAGGTAAAGGCAGCATCTTCTACCAGAAAAACAGAACTTCCAAAGTAAGGACTGAGTCCTGTAAACTATTAGGGATCAAAGGGAGAAAACGACTGAACTATAAGACACTTAGAAATTTTTATTTTTCCTAATGATTGTAGAATTTGACAACTATATTGTTTATATATTCGAGTATATATTTGTTTATATATTTGTATACATTATAACATACTCTAAGGCATGTTCATGCTGAGACTTCAATCATGTTCCCACATGCCCCCGAGCTTCTGATCTGAAATGCTAATCTATGCTTAAAAAACATTGTTTGAAGGAAAGAAACTGATTTAAACACCAGTGATCATGATTCGAGCTAAAATAATTCAATTGATGGAAAACACGACTCAACTAACTGTTATTAAGGGTTAAACTTTCAGTAAACTACTGTCTCCCGAGGTTTACTGAAAAGCTGACTCTGAATTGTCCTCTCTGCCTAACAACACGTCCCTTCTGAAGTTTATTTCTTTAGAATCAGGCTTTCATAAAGAAATACCAGACACGGTTTCATTCTCATCTGCTAAAGGCTTTCATCTTCTCTCATGTTCTACTTGTTCCTGGCTAGGGTGGAATTCACTCTTATGTCAAGTAATGCATTTGCAGTCATAAGGTTAAACACTTCGCATAAAGATTTGTGTTACACCCCCCTTGAGAATAACTGTTCTCAACTACCATGTGTAGAGGAGAAGAGAAACTTGGTAAAACTGTATTTGTTGTAATTCGTCTGTTCTTTTCCTGAGGTGACACAAACCCAGAAGTGCATTTCATCCTTTCTTCAGATAGGCTTCGCCTTATACCAATCAGCAAGCGTTCACTCTCTACATTCTAACTTCCATCAAGTTGTCTTGTTCTTTGCACATCATCTCAGGTAATAAAAACACCTGTTATGATCAAACCTGAACAATATGTTCCAAGGGCCATCTTGTAAAAGAGGCATTTACCGCCTCTTCCTAGAACGTCTGTTCTCCAGCTGATGTGATCAGTATAACAGATTTTTAATCATTTGTCTCAATAAAGAGATACTTATGAGGAAGCAAGTTTTTCAGAAGTCCATCAGAAGTGAAATGGTAGGCAAATGCAGAGACTACTAATCTGCTAGTTAGATATCAAAAGTCTGAGCTGTTTTCTGCCCAAGCACTTCTTTCTTCCTCCCCCGAAAGAAATCTTAAGTTTAGGATCTTTCCCAGTTGTTCCCTTCTCCATTTCCTCATCTGCTCCTCTACTACACAAAGCGTTGAGTCACCCAAATCATGGAAGGCTACTCGCACAATGAGACATTCAGGTTCTAATTTGATTCGTCACAATAAACTAGGGCAAGACATGCTTCCAGAAGACATACTGTGGTGAATGAGAAGGCACCGGCTTGAGTGCTGGAATCTGTCCCAATTTGGCTAATTAAATCAGAATTACATCCTTATTAGAAAAGATCACGGTATCTTTTCAGAGTGAGACATCAGGGTCAATTTGTAGTTGCTAGAAGTACACCTTGATCTTCCACTTTTTGTCGTGCTATGTACTATGAATATGTAGTGCTAAGACTTTCCATTTCCTGAAAATGCTTTCTAGGTGTTCAAACTGTCTTTTGTCACTCATGGACAGAACAAGGCCCTCCACTCAAGATCCTTAGAGCAGAAACGATTCACAGACAGCGAAAGCTACGAAGACTGCAGCTTGCATGTCGATTGTGTCTGACAGCTACCTCTGCTCCCCTAAAAGACCATCTACCTGCAGGTATTTAAATAACCTAAAAGAAAACCTATAAGCCCAGTCTAAAGACTGACTCTTCTGCTATCTTCTGAAAGCAAAAACACATGAAATGCAGGAACTTCTTGAGACAAAAAAGGAAAATTTAGGAAAGATAATATAATCTCCCAGTACACCACACAACATCAATACAAGCCTAGTTCAGAAGCCAAGCACAGTGAGCGGCTCCATCACAGGCTAAGAACTATTAATGACAAAGGAGTCTATAAACGAGGTAAAGGAGGAATTTAGAGATAGTCAAAGGTTTAGTCAGGATTGCAAACCTTTGACCTAGATTTCCAAGTGTACTTAAAAGCTGGAAATTTTTCCATCAAGAGAAAAAGCAGTGAAGAGTCCTCTGAGATTGTCTTTAAGAGAATTAGAGATACACTCCTCCAAGACAGGGATGATAAATTTAAAACCCATTGTGGTTATACCAATTGTTTAAAAAAAAAATCTGATGGTTGTCTGTCTTGGACTATAGCAGGACAGGAAAAATAAACAGAAAATCTGTGACTTACTGTCAGAAATTATTTTCCTGAGGTGACAACTTGCAGAAACACACATGAATAACTCATAGCATGGTGAAGGCAGCAAGGCAGCAGTAGCGGCGTGGGTATCTCGTTACAGAGTCAACACGAATAGACAATACAAACACTTCAGAAAGCTTGAATAGAAACTCAAGTGTAAAAGACCAGACACCAGTCATCTTTAGGAATATTCCCAGAGGGAATCCAAGATCAAATCTCAAAATCCAACTGCTCTCACCCTTAAAGGCATGGCTGAGTGGAGCAGGCATTTTAAAGCCTGAGTTTAATAGCAGCTGACTGTATGGGGGTTTTTCTAGCTCTCTTTTCAGCTATTAAGACTAAATAGAAGCCAGCTGTTGAACGAGTGTGCTGTAGCAGCCAATTCTGCATCGATTGATTGCTACAGACAGAACACGCTTTTCTTCCTCTCCTCTGGCCTGATGTCTTTCTATGGGAGATTTGACTACCTAAAGGCCACAGGCTTGGTCTAGCCAAAGTTAATTTTTGAAAACAAAGTGCTGAAAGTCTGATTCAAAAAAAAAAGGGGGGGAGGGGGGCACAAACCTCCACAATATCACTAATCTTCCCAGTAAAAACTTTTTAGCAATGCAAGAAAATGTTTAATAGAATTACATTTTAATGTATGAGCCAAGCCAATATTATTGTTCATTGTCCCTACTATAAACAGAAATATAACTACGGAGCTGATGAAATATATATTTTTTGTATAAAACATGAATTGAGCAGGAATTTTATACAGATTAAAACACTTTCGTTCCCTTTATGTCGACTGCACTTGGATCAAGAACTGAGAAAGGTGATGACAGAACAAATATTATGGCTATCAGCACTAAATAGAATAATTCTTGTTAGATGATATTTTGTTGATGGAAAAAAAGCGTTAAGAGTAAAACAAATAGATTCTAGTGCACACAATTCCGATGACCTTGACAATATACTTCTGGTTCTGGAAGACAAGTATAAGATACTTTAACATGACTATTTCTCATTTATCGGCTTGGCATTAGTGGTTGTTTCAGGGTTCTTTACTACAGACAGTTTTTTGCTAATGATGAAAATATGTTTATGGCAGTATCAATCCAGCCGTTCAAAGAGTTCCCGCTTCCAGCTAGTTGAAAGGATAATGAAAAGCTATATAAGCTCAGTCAAGCTGTTATTGCTCTGTCAAAGTATGCATATCTCAGAGGCTGTAGGCTTTGCTACGCGCATAAATTGTGATGAACCCTCTTATGCTAGTACTGGTCCCTGTTTGGTAATAAAAAGTCATGTAGAGAGTGACTGTGTTCACAAGGGGAAGGTGAGGATCAAGGTAGGAGTTAGACACCTTCTTTTAACCCTAGACAGGCAAATCAACCTTTAGGAGAAAGCTTTAAAGAAAAAGGGAGGCTTTATGTGCTTTTCATCAGAGGCCAGACATCAGCCTGGTTCAAACCAGGTCTGACAGGCTTCTCCTTTAAAGAAGATATGCTAGTAAATGTGATCTCCTGTGGTGGCCTCGCTAGTGGCCCTATTCCAGGGTAAATCACAATGGGGAATATATTAACTCTGCTTTCCATGGATAGAGAGGTTATATTGTCTCCCAGCGGGTAGGAAAGAAAACCTTTCTTCTTAGAAATTTCAAATATTTGCTAATAAACATTTCAGAGCAGATATTAAGAAAAATACAACCACATTTGACTTTTTTTGTGCTGATGTCTTGTTTGTAACAACTAGAGTCAGCCTCTTCTATTTAATTCACGAAACAGCTTAAACAGCTTTTGACATCTGGACCAAAATTAGATCCCTATGGAAATGGCACATTATAACCTTAAATCATTTTTTCTGTGCTATTTAAGGAGAATGTCACCATACTTTGTGCCTCTAATAGCATTACTCTGATCATTAAGGGTAGGTACAAAGACAACTTCAAAGTTTCTAAAGATTGATCACTGTATGAAGAACGCGCAAGATAAAATATGAGCAGAACACTGTCTTCTGGCATGCCAGCAAAGTTTTAAAGGATGGGATTCCACTGACAGTCAAAGAAATCAAACTGCACTGTTAACAACTGTAAAATTTCAGCTTCAGGACTTTCCACTGATTTTTAAGTTGGCAACTCAGAGTGGACTGTATTTGATATGACTGCTGATGGCTTTTTTTTTTTTTTTACTTTAAGTTTGACTGTGTAGCAGAGCTGCCCCTCCAACCTGTTGCAAGCTAATGCCAGGCATGGGCAATTGTCTTGCCAAGCTCTAAATTATTTCTCTGAGTTCTCCATCCAACATGCATTTTCTCACAGGGGGATAACTCAGTCGAAGCCAACATTTCACGCTAGAGTCCATGGTCTGCCCTTGCTCAAATGAATATCACAACTTGCAGCAGAAAAGGCTCACTAATATGTGTTTACACAAAAGCACCCCATGTCTGTATTGTCAGTGACAAAAACGTTATGGCTGTATATAAATGCATGTGTAAATGAAGCACGAAAATAATCCATCTTTTGCTCTTAAATTCAAGTGGATTATACCATACACATGCTGTATTTACAGATGGATTACTGTAAATATCCTCATTACTTGCCTCTAGCTATTGTTCCCTTTGTTAGAAGATAGAGATGTTAAACAATTCAATGGGTTCAGAAATTAATAATTCAGAGAAGGGAAAAAAGAAATCCTTCATAAATGTATGTTCATTCCACTTACACTCAATGCAGCAAAAGCTACACTGAGAGCAGTTCCTCCCCTTCCCTTCCCCTGCCAGTTTTAGAGTGCTGCGTGGAAGGAACAGAACACAAGGTCTCTACCCACCATCCTCTCCAGGCACAACTGACCGAGGGGAGAGGTGGGTTAGAGGGAGAATTGTAGGTTAGTGAGAAATATTGCCCATCTCATTCTTATGGCAGCCTAAAAGCTGATCTTTACAATAGGAAATAAGATTTTTACAGTCTAGGATAGTGCAGGCATATCTAAAAACGCTTCCCAAAGCCAGTGCCTCAAGATAAGGTTTTAAGAGGATTGAATAACAAGTGCAGAGACGATCTGGAGAGTTCAAAACCCTCTGCCTGTCTTTTCTGTAACAGAAGTTGAGAATATCTGGGACAAATATGAACAAAGCCAGAGACTCTGCCACAAGAGGAATGCAGTGGATCAAGTTGCAGAAACATGCAAAAAGGGCTGAAAGCATCTTTCTGTCAAATTGCATATGAATAAAGAAAATGGAGAAGACTTAACAGAGACGATTTGAAAAGAGACTGTGCCTGAGCAGACAGTAATACCTTGTTTCTGTCCCAGCTCATGGCAGATAGCCTAGGGACAATTCAGATGGTTTTTTCGAAGTCGCAGTAGAGTTCTAAAAATGCTGGAGAGCAGTTGGATGCCTGGCGTAGAAGTGGTGTGACAGAGAGTAATGAGTGAATGAATTTAAGATAACACAAACCATTTACTTTCCCTAATGTCCTGTTTCATAACATGGTGACACCCTTCCCAAAACCCATCGTAGCTCCAAGTCGGGACTAAAGTCTTCTAAAAGCCGTCTTAGTCTTCCTCCTAACTTCAGGCCAGATAGTCACGAGGATTTAAAAGCTGTATGATACCTTTTCATCATCTTTTCAGAGAGAAGTATCTCCATTTTAGCAGCCTTAAATATTACACAGCTACGTATTTAGGTTACAATGAAAACAGCTCCTTTCTGTCTTTATAGCAACTTACTAAAATTCTGTTAGACACTACGGTGTCCTGCCCTTCTCCTGCAGGAACGGCACAGCAGCTGACAAGACAGGAAAAGCTGCTTTATGATTTAAAGTAGATAATTTTTAATGCAATAGAGTGACTATAAAAAAAACCCCCAAACACTTAACAAATAAGTTTTATCTTGATCAAAGCAGGATTTGAGTTTTTCCCCGCTGCTGACCAGGTATAGAAAGGATTGCTGCGGGGCTACATTTAGTCTCCAGGTCCTCAGCAAGGCTCTTCATCTCAGGCCTTAAAATATAAGGTATTTTGACTTGCTGTGAGTTGTAAGCACTGAAGTCTCAGTGTGCCATTCTTAATTTCAGAATAATAATACTTCCGTGGTTTTCATATTATGTTTTCTTCCACTGGAAGAAAATGCTTTTATTTTGGGATTCAGTGTAACCTCATTGAGGGGGTAGGTAGCCACTTTTCACTTACCACGGGTGTTAGCAGCGGTTAAAACTCCTTTTTGGAGCAAAAGCTTTTGAGACAGTAGGAACCACTGGCTACACCAGACACCACACCAGTTGTATGGGAGATGCAGAGTATGAATGCTGGTACATAGGTATTTGTGTCTGCGGCAAGAGAATCACAGATAACGTGGCCATGAAGAAAGCCATCAAAGGTTTTTGGCCACTGTGCTAAACGATAAAAGGTTTGGAGATGGGAGTAAGCTGCATTCGTGTTTGTCTATGGCAATTATGGGCAATTATGGGCATATAGCAGGGGGACGACTGCAGAGTAGAAGAACTTCTTGATGCCCAACCAAATATTTCTGTGTAAAAGAAAAAAAACACCACCGTAATCAAGAACCCAAATGGTCACTGACTTTTAAGTAAATGGGCAAACAGACTATGAAGCAAGGAGAGGAGGTGCAAAAAGATTATGAACATGCAGCACCTGTGAGCAAAGCAATGATAGAAATAAATGCAGGTACAAGAAAGAAGGGCAAAATAAAGCTGTATAACCTGCTTTTCATGCCCCATAGTTTTTTCATTTCTTCACCCTTTTCTAATCACACATTCCTCTCACTTCAGGTCGAAAGCTACCTTAATTATTAGAGTTTTCTGAGAGGGAGATTGGAAATGAGGAACATCAAACACAGAGCACACAAAGACCTTCTCCCACAACCCAGATATATTCACTTTCTCATGAATATACTGTGCCTTGATTTCAAAACTGGGAACATCAAGGAGGTCATTCTCCCGGCTATGGCAAGGCGTAAATGTGTAACTGAAACAAGTGGAGACACACATTAAATTTTGCATGAAAGATACGTATTCCTCATTTTGGTAGAGTAAACAATAATTTGTTTTAAGCCTTCTTATCACAGAAGAACATTACTAGCAGATTTTGGCTAAAAATAAATAATCTAGAAAGAATCTAAACTATATCAGGCTCTTGATTATAATTTCCATGTTTTAGAATTCTCATTTGTTTAACAGTTTTCTTACTACATCATCTTAACTGTCACTATAAAGATTTTTACTAATCTGTTAAATCTATTTTAAAACACTCGTAAAGGTTCCTAAATAAAAAAGTTAAAAGCAGATCTGTGCTAACAGCTAATGGAGGCTTTTTAAGAATTTTGGCAAACCTGAATTTGTGTTCTGTATCATTTATTTAATAGACCAGAAAATAAAGGGAATTAAGGTTCCACCTTGAATATCAATAATTTAACAACCCAGCTGGCTCGTTGTCGCTGAATAGCCTGTGATCTGGAGACTGCAGATTTCTTAATCACAGCAAGATGAAGGGACACTGAGTCTTTCATTAGCAGCTTTTTCTATCAGCTCTCTTTCAAGAATTTGGGTCACATTACAAAATAAGCAATCCTATCCCACACATTTTAACAAACCTTCATTCAAAAACAAAAAAACCCAAACACAGGGTTAGTTCTATTGCAAGTGATATTGGAATTATTGATACATTCCTTTTCTTCAGCTGTCCCTAAAACCTTGAAAACCAAAGTGTTTGAGGCCTACATTTGTTTTCATTTGCTAGTGAATTTTATGGCGAGGTTAGTTCTCTGAATTAATGGCTCTACAACTCTGCATGTCATTGCATTTAACTGTATTTGTTATTAACAAAAAGATTGAGGGAAATGTCTGCTTCTCAGAATATTTCTTCACAGAGCAATAAAGTATTCAGGCATACACCACCTTCTGTGAGGACTACAGAAATCTTTGGAAAAGCAATTTAAAAAGCAATAATACTTTTTAAGATAAAGGCAGAATGGGAAATATAGATTTCTAAAATAGTAATACTTTCCTTATGGAGAGAATCCAAAAATCAGTGAACAAGCATAGGTTTAGAGAGTAGCTTCAAAATGCTGGCAGGCTTCTCACTCCTTACATTTATTAATCGCAATGAAGTTAATAAATTTGCACTGAGACTTCTAGAGCCTCAGCCACATCTACACTGATGTGTTTGATTTACTTTGGATAAATGTATTTTATTTGTTGAAAACAAATCGATTAACATTTTCTCCATTTTATGCTTAAGGAATTTTGTCTCCCCCAGTTTTAAACAGCCATGACAAGAATAAAATACAAATATTACATCTAGGCCAGCACTGACAGTAAGCACAGAAACATGAGAAATGACACTAATTCTTTCTCCACTCTGCCACCAGGCCAATGTATGACACAGAAAGCGGTGTGTTGACATGTCAGTAGAACAGCCACGAGGAGTCAAGAAGGTGGAACTGGGCATGTTTTGTTGGACAGGTTTCCACCTGTGCCATCATCAGAAATTCTGTTGTAAAAGTCAGTCCACCAACCAATGGTAGTCCACGCCCTCCTTTTCCTTTCTTAGTATAGTTCCTCATTAGAATGACTCCTTGCTTTGGAGAGTCTCCCATCAGTGGCATCCTTCGTGCCTCGTTGTTTGATGTTACTCCAAGTGCACACAACGTTAAACCCATGAAGGAAACTCCAGGTTTGAAATCCGGCTGGAATTCCCTATCATCACAGATTGTATACATAACTGTTCTTTTGACAAAACCACAAGGCAAAGCAAATACAGTTGTATTAAAAATGCAAGTACGTCTTCTAGCTGTACCTCAACATACTTGGAACCACTTCGACTTTGAGTTTATCTCATAGCTCAGAGATGGATTAAGCCAATTCATGTGATTTATCAAGCTGAAGTTAACTACAGGAAAAAAAAAAACCTCAGTCTATAACTACAGCCTGTAGAACTTATACTTTAATCGAAGTTTTCATAAAGTTTCTAGAGGCTAGAGTGGCAGTATTAATTTATGCAAATACACCTGCATAATGGCAGACTGAATCTGAAGAAGCATCGTTCATCAATCAGAAATCTTTAAACTGACAGCTGCCTCAGCTCTGTTCAGTCTAAGTTATGACAGCTATAATACTACCACATATAATGCCACCAAAAAACAGGGGAGAAGGAGAGGGGTAATACTTTCGCAATGCAAAGAATAGAATTACTTTTTTTTAGAAGCAGTCATTTAGAAGCATTGTCATTTTGAGTGGATTAGTTACAGATGAAACTGAGAAAACTACACTGTATACACTCTAATCTCTATGCAGAACAGGCCTGAATTAATATCACTGTATTTTTCAGGATTTAATACTGCCTCCATAATATTTTACACCAAATATCTCTGTAATAAAGGTAACTTCATTTCTGGAATATAATCTTTCCAAAGAGAATCAATTCATCTTCTTTTAGGAGGTATTTAAAATACTTCAAGCTCAGGGTGCAGTGCGGTTATGCCAGTTTTTAAATAGGATTTTCTGTTACTTCCATTTTCTTCTAACATTTGTGGTAATCAATGCCATACGGGAGAAAAAAACCTTGTTGTTTACCCAGGAAATTATGCTAAAAAGCAGACATGGCAGAATAGGAATCATCAGCATTCTCAATAATAAACCCTAAATGTTTGGCAGAAAAGAGGAGTTCTCCTCACAAGAAAGATTTGGACGGTGATATCTTTCATACAGAATGGCATGAACCTCCCTGGTACCTCAAGAGACAGAACTAACCTAATACTCACCTTCTGCGGAGAGTTTGGAAGTGACAGCCCTATTACTGAACTAATTAACAATCCATTATAAATGGCTAAATTAATTTTCATAGCTCAATTAAAAACTCTTTATGAAACTAAAACTTTCAGATGCTTCATTGTTAATAAGACACATTACCTTAAAACTCATCACAATGAGCCACTAATTTAAATTACTACAGTGCATAATGCAGAAAAATAGATCAATGCTCATATTAACATACACCTATTAAGTATTTCCTTCTATAAAATGCCAACTAAATGCATTCTCATTACTTTTACGTTACAGCACAAATACAACTGTATTTTTAATACAGGTGTGCAGTGAGATTATTGCAGGTACACATTGATCCGGGATGCGTTTGTAACAAAATACACTGGGATTGTCCGGATGTGGCTTTCAGTGGTGCAAGCATTGTTTACTGAGCACAGAGTCTCATGAGGGCTATGGCTAGCTAGAAAATGATGCAGACAAGTCCCAGAGGACCTGTAAAACCAGATAGTCTGTGATACGTAAAGGTCACGCTATACTCATACCAGTGGTGGCTGGATTTGCTTTTTAGCCTGGGCACTTGGACTGAATGATAATTTGCATCTGAAGCCGCTCCTGGAGCACGTGTCCCAACTCATTTTCATCCAAAAGAAAGCTGAAGCGGATACTGAAAGGATCAGCTGAGACTGCGTCAAAGTGCAAACAAAAGCATAAACGGGGAATGAACAGATTTGCTTCAAACGGAGCTCTTGATCCAAATGTAAATTAGACACATCCTGGAGATCAATAACTTGACATTTTGTCCTAAGACTTTGTTGAAATGTGGTAAGAAAGTGGGAAATTTCACACCTATCACTGCTGAAGGCAAAAATCTCTGAAATCTCTGAGGACACCAACTGCTCTTTAGAATCAAACGATCAAACCATTCTGATCAATAAAATTTCAGCTGAAAAAGAAAAGGATTTTACTTTAAATGGGGGGAGAGGAGGGGTGTGTGGTTTGAGGAACCAAAAAACCAGACAAACCCCTCATCTTCTGACAGGTACTTGACAACTAACGAATAGTACTACACTCCCTCCAAGACAGAAATTCCAGTAGCACAGAAGCACCAAGTATCCACTGAAATTGCTTCCTGGTATATCTCTGCCATCTCCTGAAGAAAAGTTCTCTGTGATGGTGTTCCCTACCCCACTCTAAAAAAACAGGGACCTTCAAGACTGGCAGTGGAAAATCTAGATAATGCGTCATACTGCCTGGAAGGAGGAAGCTGAACTAACACCATGAGGTGACCAAAGGCACAAGAAAGCGCAAAGAAAATAGACTGTGGAACTGTCAGGTCAACTGTCCCAATGGGTCAAAGATAAACAGATTTGGCCGTGGTTCTGATCCAGTCTTTTCCTCAGTACTCCAGATCAAGCCAACAATACGAGTCCTCGGGGTTTCCATTTGTCTCAGTACCAGCTTTCAACCAGACTCTCTTCCTTTGTCCACCTGTCCCAGTCAGAAGATTCTATCTACAGTCTCCTCTGGGCTTCCTGCTCCTTCCTGTGGAAGGCCAATGAGGTTCTTCCAAGAAGACTCTGCAGCAAAGCTGAGGGACTATTTCATTCTAATAGACAGCACGGTCAGAACCATGACAAATTTGATACCCACCACTGTACGGGTCTTCATTGTTAAGCTAATAGATTTAACAGCCTAAAGTCTTTGGACCACTTGGGAAGTGGTGTGGTGGAAAAATGAGCAACAGAATACAAGTCTTCCTTCTTACTGGCAAAATTCCATTTTTCCTTCTCTCAGTCAACTGAGTTAGAAACCTGTTAAACATGAAATTGCACGTATGCATGTTTCAAGATTAACTTTTGTGGTTTTCTACTTTTTAATTTATAACTTAGAAAAAGTTAGAATTTTTTGTAACATTTTGCAGTTACTTCTGAATTGTTTACCAGTTTCAGTCAACAGTTTTGCATTATTTAGCAGTCAAGGAAGATACAAGGTTGTTTAGCATGCCTGAAAGGCAGCCTGCATATTTTAGACTGCTAAATTTACATCTTAGTAAAGTATAATTACTCGCACAACCTTGAAGATCTCGGCCTTTGCAGATGGATCTAGGTTTTCTGATTAAGTGACCTCCAGATTTCTCTCTCACTGGGCTGACAGAGGTTACTGACATGTAAATACATACTGACGAGCCTGAAATGCAAAACTGAGTTGGATTTAAATTCTGTCCTAATCAACTTTCCCACGTTGTTGTGCGGAACTTGAAAATAGCTTGAATAGAGACCAGTAAAAAAAGCAGAAATGCCAATAGTGAGGTTAACTTTGATGTCACTTTATAGCCCTGTTATTTTCCATCATGTTCTAAAATATATCAAAATTGAAAACTTTCTGGACACAAACTGAAAAAGTGATCTGGAAGTACTGGCAGAGTCTTGCGGCTGCTGTGGATCCATGGCTGTGGCAATGATGCGTTTCTTTCCTGATCAGTGAGCAATATAAATATATCTGTTATAAATAACAGTATGTTGCTTCATCCATCAAGGCTGAGCCGAACAGACTGCACTTAGTAGGTAAGTGAGGCATGACAGAGTGATAAAAATGAAGAATTACTCCCACTTCAGCTATGTTAATTCTGAGCTATGTACTGTAAATGTTTACAACCCTTTTTATGGGAATGCCTCCAAAATACATCTTTAATAAAATTGCACCAAAATGTTCAGATTAAAGTATTCCCTTTCAATTAATTTGAATCAATAGAAGGAATTCAAAAGCCCAAGTGAAAAAAAAAAAGAATTTAAAAACCCAAAGGATTTCAAAAGCCCAACTCAATAATATAAAGTACTAATTTACCTGTGAGAAAAAGGTTTGCATGGTTACAAAGCCCCATTTCTGTAACACTACCTGTATAATGAGAACAGCTCTTTGAAGTCAGTGCTACAACAGAAAATCATTTGACAATTACCCAACAAGTAACTGTCAATATTTCCTTGTATTTAGCTCCTTCAGTTCCCTGTAGAGAAGAGGTGAGTTCCTGGGAAGGGTTGATTTAAATGCTCTGAAAAACTCCCCGTGGAAGAGAACTCTCCTTCAACAATAAGCACAATGGTCTGCCATCTTCCATGCCAGGATTAGCAGTATGAATAACCCCAGGCTTCTCCCAGGTATATTTGTGTGCAAATTGTTGACAGGTAGAAGCAGCTGCCATCTCAAACATCTTGGGCTTGACCAAGGGAGTAGAGCCCAGAGAGACTGTAGAAGCCCCACCCCTGACAACATTCCAGGTCAGGTTGTTTGCAGCTCCGAGCAACCTGCTGTAGCTGCGGATGTCCCCTCACTGCAGAGGGGTTGGACTGGATGACCTTTAAAGGTCCCTTCCAACCCAGACCATTCTACGATTTGTGCCAAAACCAAACCTTCCAGGGCAGCGGAATATGGTTTTGTGTCCTGACGTTTTGTGATGCCATAAGGGGATAGTGAGAGGTTTTAAGAACTAGGCATCGCAGCAAGCCCTGCTCTCGTGGTTACAATAGACTAGATGATTACAGGTTACTACTTCATCTTTGGTGGATTTTCCCTTCAAGAATGCTTGGGTCTGCCCCCACCTCTATCTTGGGGTTAATGAATGGCTGCAGCTTCATGCAGGAGGACAGATCTAAAGAGCCCAATGTGTGCCAAAGACCAGGGCGAAATGAGAGCTGAGGAGCCTCTGCACAAGCTGTCCACTTCTGCTACTGTGCTACACCTTTAGAAATGGGTTTGTGGAAGTTCGGTTTCAACCCTATTTTTCCCATGGCTGTAATGACAAATATTCGCCCCTTCTCCTTTTCAAGTGAGGGAGTGAGAAAAACTTCCTTCAGACCTGGCAATGGGGTGGGGTGGGGGTGTCCTTGAAGGAGGAGGACATACTACATCCATTTTCAGGTTTATTCATACCCTTTAAGGAACAACATTTATTTTTATTTTTTCCTTACAATCTAGAAAGGGAGCGAGCTTTAGAGACGGCAAAGCCTTGTGGGGTACTCCAAATCCCATCGCTATTTGGGGTGCAGCATGTAGTACAGTGCATGCCTTTCAAAACTATTAGAATTTTGACTGGTCTCCCTGAGTTCACTCTCAGGAGTCAGGCTTTGTGCTTTCACTGTTCTGGGATTCTCTTCTTAAATCAGTCCCAGGATTTAGCGTATACTGCCATTACTGTTTTCTATCCAGAACATGATCAGTGATAGGCAAGAAAAGCTTTCTTCTTATATAAGAAGTTATTTTCTTTTTTTGTATTATTTCAAACTAAGCATAAGAGGGAAAAAAGGATTTTAAAAAGAAGTCTGTGGGTATGATTCTCTTATCTAAAGCTGTTACTCCAAAGGAAGTCTACTTAAGTAACTCTAGAGATATAGATAACTTGGCCAGGTATCATCTGAATTGCCTCTATATAAATGTCTTCTTAATTCTGTCAGTTCTTTTTCTATTGTTGGCTTTGCTGTTTATAGCTAACCAGATCCGTGAAGGGGATGACAACAAAATCAGCTGCACTCATTATCCTTACACTGGTTACTGCTTTGGGCAATGGTTCAGAAGACAAAGCGCACCCAAGGTTGTTGCTTGTATCAAAAGTCAAAAATATCAAAAATATCAAAGTATCAAAAGTCATTTGATGGTCTTAAACCTTTCCTTCACTATGAGTGTTTCAACTTGATCTAATACCCACTTTGTAGTAAGCACAGGACCCCAGTGACAAGTAAAATATTACATGGATAACAGGCACTTAAACAGACTAAAATGAGTTCTTTTGAAAATATTTGAGATAGGTGACATTTTTCACACCAATGGAATCTAGAATTGTTTGTAAGATCTATTAAACTCAGCAAATTCAGTGGATTTGTTATTGCAAAGATTTCTTTTGGAACGTCCCATCCAAACCAATAAAATTTATTATGAATGGGCAACTCCCTCTGCCCACATAGGTTTTTTTTAGACTCTGCCATTACATTTTTTGTTCCAATTACACTGAAGACCAGGAGAACATTATGGCTCATTTCTCTGTTCACTTTGTACGTAGTTGAGACATTAAGCACACTACAGTGGCTGGGACATGGAGGAGTGGGTGTGCTGCTAAAAATTCCCGTTCTTCAGACATGTTGCATGCTTCAATAAATCCACCTCTACAGACAATGCCCTAAAAAGCTGTCATCCATACCCAACGCCAGCAGCACCTCTCAGTGACCTGGCAATAATCTTGGTTATCCTCACCTTTCCTGGTGTCACAAACTGACAACAGCAGATGATCAGTTGATGATTTAGACCTGGGACAAGGCTGTATATGCAGAGGTCACAAACAATGAGCATTACAGACCTCACCTAAGTGAATTAAATTTCAAACATGCATCTGGTTGTTATGGCAACCATGAGCATCCAATTCCATTGTTCTAAGGGAACATGCAATAATTAACAAATATTTTCAAGATACTTTAAACATCATCCCTCCTATGATACCTTGTTTTCTCCCTTGTGACTCTTGCACATTTCAAGAGCAGTTAATATACATTTGATTTTAAATAGTTTTAGACAAACACATAAATCGTATTTTCAAAACACAGTAAAATATCATTAGACATTTAGATAAAATATTATTAGACCTCATTGGACATTTCCAGGCACAAACAAATATTACATTCAGTTTGTTACCTCAAAATTTGAAAAGAATTTATGGCAGAGAACCCAGATTTCCATCTCGGCCTGCCTCAGGTCTCCAGCCCGTGGTTTTTTTCCATCAAAAAGCATTTCTTCATGACTAATTTAACCACAGTGCATAACTGAATCCAAAACCTGAAACAGCTTTAGCTGAATAACACAAATGATAATTTCCTAATGCAAATGGCATTGTACCAGGCATGATGTAATCATTATCAG
This sequence comes from Buceros rhinoceros silvestris, assembly GCF_000710305.1. NCBI lineage: Eukaryota > Metazoa > Chordata > Aves > Bucerotiformes > Bucerotidae > Buceros > Buceros rhinoceros. The sequence goes on along the minus strand of NW_010433318.1, from coordinate 65,590 downwards.
CATCACACAATACACAGAGATGAATTAACCACTGGACTGAAACTTTGTGGGTATGTAAGAGTCAGTAATCACAACATGATTAAAATTTCATAACAGACGACAGATGCCAGTTCCAATGCAAACTAGGTTCTTCAACAGGGCTCATTTTCCAAATCTGAAGACCATTAATTTGAAGGAAAATAATCAAGCAAAGATGTGACTAGGTGTATGTAGCTGTTGAAGAGAGACATTAATTGAAGATAAGAGTTTTATAAATATTTAAAGCAATATATAATTTTCTGTATCAAATGAAAAATGAGGAATTTTAGGGAAGTTAATCTCTGGGAAAACTCATAGCTAGCAAAGCTAAAGCAAATAACAATGAAAGCTTTTTAAAGAATACCTATAGCAAAACATATAGTCATAATGGTATAGCCTCACTGTTAAAGAGATTTTCAATATTCACAATAATGTAGAAAAGTGTTTACTTATTTTTCTGTTACGTGTTTAAAGAGCAAGCAGAATGAGGTATTCAAAAGATGCTGCTGCAGTGATTTACAGTTCACTTGTAACTGGAAACGTCAAATAGCCCTGTGAAGAGTAGACAGCTTTAAAATTGAGACCGCGAGACCCAAAACAGCTGGATGAGCATATTTCTGGTTTCAGAGCTGGGGGGACGTTCAAGGAGCCTGGAAGGATACTAGTGCTCTGCTGACGCTCAGCAAGAGCAATAGCATTCACCCAGGTAATTACAAGCTTGTTGGCCTGTCAGTAAGACAAGGAAAAAAATAAATAAGGATGATATGAAATTCGATTAATAAATACAGGATAATAATTCATGTGTACACACGGAGCCCGAGATCCAAACCAGCAGCAAGATTGCATGGTCTCAGACAACATTCTCACGCAGAAAAATCTCTGTTTGGTCTTGCTGGCACAGGAAATCCAACCGTACACACAATTAAGATTTAGCAGTGGTTTCAGAACTCCCAGTAGATCTCTCCATCTGAGACAGCAGCAAAGCTGGAGAGGTGTTAAGTCCTTCCTCTGGCTGAGCTAGATAGCTAGGACAGAGACCTGGTTCAAAGAACCACAGGGTGATTTTAGACAAAGATTCATCTGTCCAGAGAATGTGTTTTTACAAATCAACCATTCAGAGAACATGATCTGATGTGAAAACTGCCCCACAGGTGAATAAAACACAACAACTCGAATCAGCATTTGAATGGGGCACGCAGAGTGTTTGTATTTGCAGTCTGTTTGATAAAGTCCACCTCTGAGCACATTCCTGAATAAGCCAAGCAATGAAACAGAAGTTCTCACACGGGTTACGAGTAACTAAAAAAGTTAGGAAAAACCCTTTAGAAACTAGGAAACAAGACAGGAATAAATGGTCTGTTTTCCTAATGAAAGTAGTCATTAGCGAAATCTCACAGGGATCTGTTCTGAGCCCGCTCGTATAGTCATAAACAATTTGGAAAAGAAGGCAAAGCCTCACGTGAGACAGTTTGCTGATGAAACATATATTCCAGGCTATGAAAGGTGAGGGCTGACTGCCAAGGAAAGACCTTGGCATATGCAACGAACATATGGCTCAATGCAATGTGATGTAGATAAACATAAAGCGAGGTACTGAAGTAGTTAAGCCAAACAACACCAAATCAGACAAACAGATGACAGGAACTTTCGACACCAGCAACACTATCTATTTTTAGTTCCTCCATCTTAAAAAATTAATTATTTTTTCCTCAGTGTAAGAAAGCTTTGATTAAAAAAATTCAAAATTCAAACTGAGACAAGAAAACAACAACTTGACAGGTTTCAGCCAGAAGGTTTGTCCTGAGCTAGAATTGTAAACAGCTGAAAATAGGGAGTATATCGGGAAGTGCCCGACAATATTAACAGAAGTTTTTGGGTCTGTGGAATGCTCATGCTATTTTGTCAATCATCCCAGGGCTTCATGGAGATGGTCTGCATCTGCTGGGTCAGAGGGCCCAAACAATTCAACAATCTGAGCTCTAATATTTCCACCAACCCCACTCACTTCATTGTATTCTTTAATGGCTGTATGAAGAATGCTGATTCAAATTTGTTAGAAGTTTCTGTCTTTACAATTCCCATTCCAATTCAGACTTGTTACCCTTTGAAGACAGGTTACCTTTCCTTCTTCTAAAGCCTAGCACGGCAATGTGAAGTGGCAAACATCACCATTTTGAGTTTTTACTATGTCCTTACTCTCCCAATCACAAAACTAATTCAAATGCATTTGATAATCGATCCAGTCAGAAGGTTTAACACAATGGATGAACTGGTGGGAGGTACTCATGACTCTGGGAAAACTGTTAATTTATTAATGGTGATACTATGGAACACACAGTCTGTAAGGCACAATCGCAGGCCCACTAAAAGGGAAGACTAGCTGTAAATACTGCAGAGACTAAAGTGAGAAAGACAGTTTGTAGTATAACGTGAGAGTCACCTTGGACAGAACATTAGAACAACTGCAAGAGCTATAGTGCGAAGCAAAGCTATCGAATGGCTGTCACTTGGAAAATAATGTTTGGCAAGAGTTACTGTGAACAGCATATTAAACCTGAGCTGGCACTGTAAAACGGTAACACAAAAGACAAGCACAGTTGCAAAGGAGACATGGAGAAGGCAAACAATTTATTCTTTCAATACAGGCACGGGAACATTATGAAAATTGTCAACCCATTAAACCCACAGACTAATTTCTTACCACCCACCTGCAATACTAAGGGGCTGGGCTGTAAAAACTCCTCATAGCTGGCACACCAGCAATCTAAAGATGCTGGTACAGGAAGATTAACAAGACTTCTGATCAGAAGTTAGCGCAGAGACTGCAGGTGACAAGATAATGAGGTCACTAGCATGGGCCCACTGGGTGGAGTTAACTTCAGCCAGACACCTCAGCGTGCTAAGCTCACGGAAGAGGTTCAGCCACAGCAGAAACAAGAGAGAGGAGGTTAGTGCTGAATTCTAAACTGATATGAGTAGTCACATAGCTACAAAAGAAATTGGGTTATCACTAGTCTGGATTGCTGTCCTTCACATTGCATGAGCTCAACCTTCTGAAGTTGCCAGTCAGCTGTGAAAAAGTATCAAGGGCACGTGGAAGGACTGAAGCAATTGAAATGAAATATTATTTTCCCCTCTCAGGAATTCCACCTTCCCAACCCTTCACACTCTGTTAAACCAAAAGGACTATCTTGAGAAAAACCAACAAACCAAAACAAACCAAAAAAGACATCACCAGTGGTTGATGGCCTTTCTCCATAGAAAACTGGAATCTGGCAGAATTGTTCAAGCTAGGAGAGACACCCTTATAGCTCTATCGTTGTCTTTACCTCTCACTAACCTCTCTCTATTCAGGCATCTGCCTACACAGGTAGCTCTTGCTAATTATCTCCAAATAGATAATGCAACCTGGCTTTGGCTCTGCCTGTCGAAAAATGAAGGCATCAATTACAGTAAGATACTTTATTCTTGAAAAAGTGTCGTAGCGTCATTTATATGGAGATCAGCCATGCCTGGGGTTGATGCAGGCTGTTTGATACGGAGTTTTGTTGCAAGGCACTGGGCAATTACAGCTTTCCCTTCCTTTGATGCTGGAAAAAAGCACTTAGCGCCTACAAGGAAGTTCTTGGCACTTCAGAAGGATTGGGCCAGAGTGAGAACGTTAGGAGATGGTTTGCTTTCTAACATTTTAGGTCTGACTCATCAAGACTTGACATTTACAGCCTTATTCAAATATGAATATCTTCAGGAGTAATTAAAAGGGAACAATTTTTAAAGGGCTTTTTATATCAAAGAGAAAAGAAATAACTTTGTGTGGACTGTCTAGAAGAAGTGTGACAAAGCCTAATTACATTTATTCAAAATCTAGCCCAAATAAAATGTCAAGATAATGGCTCGCTCTCAAATTCAGGAGCTGCATAAGAAACACACGGGGAAACAGACTGTAATAGATATAAACAAATCCAAGTCTGGATTAAATGAAAAGCTGTACAAAAGGAAAATGCACCATTTTCATAACAGCATCATCATGACACATCAGGAGAAAATAAACATCGTCCTCCAAAAGGCATAATGTACCTCGCCTTTGAGAGGGTTTTAATTCAGTTTCACTGACTGAAGAGGGGTACAGGGACATGCAGAAGGTGAGGAGAATTTCTAAGAAATTCTCCATCTCAGACAGTGTGGGTTTAAACGGCAGCAGAAGCAAATTAATTTGGGTTTGCAGTCAAACACAGCTGCTCAAGTTCACTCTCAGGATCCCCCAAAGAACAGAGTTCAAGCTACTAAAAGCCAAATTGCTGCCTCTTCGCTGACTAGGGCTCTACTCCCCAAATGATTTCCACCAGTGAAACAAAGTAAAACAAGGGCAAATGAACAGAGAGCCCACCAGAAATGTTCAGGACAGAAATCCTGAGCAGAGAGGGAGAGCCATACCTACACAAAAAAAAAAAAGAAATAAAGTTCAACTCAACTGAGTCTCTAGTTTCTGTTACATACACCTTTCCCTTTCTCCCCATCCACCAGCTAACTTCATCTTTGAATCAGTTTCTGCCTGTCCTCATTTCCCTCTCCCCTCCCTTCTCCATCAGCAGCTGGGTTCAATTTCATAGTTCATAACACTGCCCGTCCCTGAATACTTCGTGCTTTACTCTTTAGAGGTTCTCAGCCATTTTATGTACTACAAATTAACACAGCACCTCCTCAGGGATTAATCCTGCTGTCCTTTGGCAGAGAACTCTCCCAGTGGAAGAAGCAGTATTGTCTGTTTATACAAAGGTTATACAAATAGTGAGGTTATAACGCCAATAAAAATAACTCCAATGTCATCATTAAAGCCTGCTCCATTCACAACTGAAAGAAGTGAATCACAAATCATTATAAAGCTGCTTCTTTCTACATATTCTAGATGAGCCATCAAAAGTGTACAAGCATGTTGGATATACCAGCATTCAGATGCATCTCTGCAACATCACGTAGCATGGGGAAGCATTATTAAAATAAGGAACATGAGATCTCTGTTGTGATCCCGGAATTCCAATTACGAGCTCATACTTAGTTCTGCGACTACCAGATGTCAAGTCGGAGCTGCCAAAGTGAAGAGGAACAGATGGCACAGACCCATTTAAGTCTCTGAGTTTCAAGAATGGGTTTGGGGGACTGCACAGCGGGTTGGGTTTGGGGTTTTTCTGTGCCAAATAAAAAGCACTGGGGGGGGTTTCAGCATCTACAGGAAAAAACAATTTCAGAACAAATAAAAGACAATCCAAAGTCTCAAGGAAAATTAGAAGATACTAAAACTCCAATAAGTTTTTCCTCCAGTGGGAATTTTTATAGTAAATCCCACATTCTAAATAATTTCTTGATTTTAATAGAAAAAAAATCTATAAATCCTCAAGTTATTCTGTAAGATCTCTTCTCTCATACAAAAAAATACAAAGAAGTGCTTTATCTGCAAACAAATCTTGGCTCTGAGTGCAGTTGAGAAATGTCAGACTTCAAATTAAAGAGGTTAAATAAACATACGGAAATGTATTTTCAAAGTGCCCGTGGCAGCATTCACATAGAAATCTTACATCTGGCCTTGTGTTTTGAGGTCAGAAGGATTTTCAGCGTGGGCAAAGTGGCAACATGGAATTGTTTACTACTGATTCAAGTCCAAAGGAGAAGAAGTTTGAGGAATCTGCCCTGTGAAATCAGTGATGTTGAGGATCTGATCCTTCTGGTTTTAAGAGAACTGCAGATGACCAGCACATCTTAAGACTGTAAGTGACTGTTGAAGAGCTCTTCATGCTCTAAATCAGAAGTAGCAAGGGTTAAAAACGGCTTTGGACCTGGAAACACACCAGTATGAGAAGCTGCATAGTGCAAATACATACTGCGAGAGAAGGAGACCCGTTATGTCCCAGTACGGTCCTGTTTCAGGCAGTCTCTGCCCAAAACATGGTGGCCCACAAGATTATGACATTTTTCCTAAACAAGCTGAGTTCTCTCCATTTGAAACTTGTGTCCCTTGAGGCCATTTCCATCACTGCCACACTGCAGTGCTAAACCCCTTAGCCTTTCTCGTAGAACAACGCTTGAAACTGGCTGGTTCCACTTAGGAGGCTGTGCAACATCAAGGGCTCGGTGTTGTAGTCTGCACAACACATCAGGGGCAGATCACAAGAAACATGCTCTTAAGTGTACTGATGAAGAGGTCAATAAATTCATATAACTGCTGTGAAAGAGTTTAGAGGAAGGATGCACTAATGTACTGAAAATAAACCTGTCCATGTGTTATTTAAACTCTAGGCCTAGTTATATCCTGCACAATTTTTGATATTTTGTTTTGAAACCAGGCTGCCCTCTGCCCTACGATGCTCTGCAACCACTAAAACCCTCTGCACAACCCAGTGCGATCCGGAGGACAAGAAGCCATAAAAGGGAGATACCCTCTTTTCAAGAGGGTTTGATTTTCATCCCTGCTTGCACCCCTCATATGCTGGGCAAAGTCTCCAGCTCTTGGGCTTACAAGCACTGAGTCTTTAAGAAACCAATTAAAAAGCTTCAAATGCTCCCTCCCTTCTCATTCCCCAGCCCCAGTTTAACGGTGAGAGAAAGGAACAAGCTCTAGACTGAGAATACAAAAGAATGGGTTAGTCCACAAGAAAGGTGTGGAAAATTATGCTATAGAACCTAAGCAGAACAAAAATGTTGCTATAGCCTTTACCAGGGAAATAAGGCAGTGAGCCAAACCGAGGAGCTTCTCCAGCAATCAGCCTCCACTCAGGGTTTCCTGCTCTAATCAGTGAAATAGATTTAGGACCAAAATCTTAAATTCTCTGGTTTACACCCTCTCTGTTATTATTGCAGACCTTGTAGAATTTGGCCATAAAATAGAAGATTCCCTTTTCCTCAGGTTTGTTTTTTTTTTTAAATGATGATATGTCAAAGTTCTGAAACACAGAGATTAAACAATGAACATACGAACTCTGGGAAAAAAGATGGAGGTAGGAGAAGAAGGGGATAAATGAGCTAAATTAGCCAGCTGTAAAGGCAGATCACTCTGCAAAGTAGCTAAGTTATCTGGCATTTTATTTACCAAATTATCAGGCTATAAAGAATACCACACACTTTCCAGCTACGTGCATCTCAGTAACAGAATCCTTTCTCACTGAGGTTTTCAAACAACTCTTCAAACTCTTTTCTTCTTTGATGTCTAAAAGAGATTATTTTTAACCAAGTCAAGCAGCTCAGACAAAATACGTTTATCTCTACAGAAATCATGTTTATGAAAATGTGGAGATTTCAGAGGAGTCGCCAGCCAAGTATTGTTATAACCGACACTGAACATCAGAGGCATAGAAATTTCAGCCTGTGCATAACGAAGGAACCGAATATATCAGCCAGGTACCTAGTGGGGAAAAAACCAAAGAGATGTACAGGAACGCAGTGGGAGAGTAAGCACACTTCATCAAGTTCTAAAGACGATGCTTCTCTTTTTCCTGTCCTACCAATAAATGGAGTTCCAGGAGAAGGAAAAAGTTATTTGCCTTGTGCTACTCCTCCCACCATAAAGCAACTAAGCTCCTTCTCAGTCAGTGCTCAAATCCTTCCTCGCGCTGGACCAGATTTGCCACGTTTCTGCACTTTAGCGAACCAGCTGCACTTAGTGCCTTCTAAACTGGCATGGTGTAAGTCAGTAGGAGGAAAGCCAGTCACTCTGCGCTAGTGCCCATGAGGCAATAAAAAGCCTTTCCTGTTTCTCCTAGTTTTGGCAAGGCTCATTTACTCCATGTCTTCTCCCATCTGGAAAAGCCTAACTGTACCTTGATACCTCATTTTCCTCGCTTCTCTCCAAGTCTCATTGGCAAATATACTCTGTTCTTTCCCTTTTCCTCCTCCTGTTTCTCACCTCAATCATTTGAAGATTTGAATCTGCAGAGCGTTCTGCAAAGGAGCGGAGGTTTTGCAGGCAGGGGAAACATTATCCAGCAGACTGTTCCCCAGGAACGCATAGGATCCATCATAACTGCTGGTTTTCCCTGTGTTCCTCTCAAAGCGGTGTGTTTATGAGCTGTCTCATTCTCAGAGCATACATATAAAGTCTCAGCCTAGCCCTAGATTGAATCCCACAAGATGTAATGAGTCACCTTGAATATCTCATCTACCTTAGCCGTTACAAATGGAGTTATCAGTAAACCACGAAAAATCCTATTTCATTTTTAAAACCTCTCAGATCTACAGGAGACTTGGTCAGAATTATGGCCCTACTACAACAAAGAAAAAAATGTATGCCTCAAGGGAAGCCATCTCATTTTGTTATAAACATGATGAGGTCACTGCTATTTTTTTCCCCAGTTTTGCACTGATTAGCTATCTTGAGGTTAATGAATGTATTCCTCATCCAGAAGTATTAACCCCTGTGCCTGAATTACTTCATCCAAGACAACAGTCCCGTATTCATAAAATCACTTCTACCTTCAAGAGTTTATAAAATCATATCCCAAGCCAGAAGCAACTAGATCCATAAATAAGGAAAAATCCATACAGATCTTCAGATTTACAGATTCTAAAGCAGCCAATGAAGTTTCTCCAAACAAATGTTCACTGAAGGCTACAATGGGTACATCAAGATAACGCAAAGCAGTTTAACGAAACCTGCCATTTGTTTTCCTGGTCACTCATTCAGTTGATCCTTCTGCTGCCAGAACATTGAAACTGTGGAAATTTCTATTTAACACAAAATGTACAGTCTGTGTCCAGGAAGAGATTATGTTTTGCTCTGCTATGTTACATGGCTCCAATAATTAAATATTATGTGCTTTTTTTTTTAGTCAAATTACATAGCTTTTTTCCATGAGATCAATAGCCAATTGCTCCAATGTTGTCAAAAATGTGGTAGGAACGATTCAATGACAAAGCAATCATACAAAAGTAACAGTGTTAAAAAAATATATGATGATTACTCTTCAATAATTTTTGAGAAACACGGACTTTGAATTTCTAAACTCTAGTGGCCTTGAAATTACATTTTAACTTGAAACTAGAAATAACATCTGTCTTTCCACATGGAGCAAGAAGCTGTTGTTTGCCTTAGCAGAAGTACCTCTGTTTCATAATCTGAAAACAAAATGTGACCTTTCTCAGTTTTACTGATTGCCTTCAAAGAGAAATAAAATGTCACTGCAGCTCAAGACGTTTACTGGTAACTCATGTGAATCAGAATGATCTTTCTTTCTCTCAGTGGAAGACGAAGGTCTAAGCAACCTGCAGTAGATCACAATACCAAGGAAAAAAATTCCTTTGTTTTAGTTCTATAACAAAGCTGTTTGGATGCTGGGTGAAAAGGAGCCCTCAGGAACCAGTTGAGTGCCCTTCTAATACTCCAAAGAAAAAACCAAATCTTTAATTTCCATGCATTACAGACCCATTAGTGCATGTGTTAGGGACAGGTGCTATCCTGCATCTGCCTGAGCGTTAGCTCCTTATTCCTGCATCTCCTATTAAGGACTTAGTTTGACTCCTGCTCATTAAAACCTAGCAGGGAGCAGACCGAAGCACAACAGCCATCACCTCAAAGCTGGTTTTAAGCAGGAAACTTCAATAGATATAAACATATCTAAACATATCCCTTGTCACTTTTCATAAACAAACTCATTGCTGTGTGCTGTGTGCAATGGAAAATCCTGACACCACTGTACTCTTAATACAGATTTTTTACTCCGTGCAAAGACTCACACAGGACAAATAACAAACGCCTGCAGGTACCATCAAGTGACTCTTCATGGATTTTATTTCTTCCACTAGATACTCCAAGAAATAAGAGCTAGGTAAGATATCACTAGCCTCCTGTAACACCAAGATGGAATTCAAGGAGAAAAACAGAACCACGATCTTAAAGGCATGCACCTAGAAGTTGGAACTAATAACATTAATACATTTCTCTCCCTTTCTTTTCCCCAGGAAAGTTTTATTCAACTATGTTAACTAACGTGAGGAAAAATGTAATAGAACTACAGCATTCAATTAAACTTTTCACCCTGGTTCTGTTTTTAAAAGTTGGAATTTTTATTTCCGAGTTGAATGACTGCTTTGTAACAAAGAGTAGAGCGTTTTGCTGTTGTTGTCACCATGTTTTCACAATTTTTTTTTTTTTTTTTTTTTTTTTTTTTTTTTTTTTTTTTTTTTTTTTTTTACATCCAGGAGAATTACAAGTAGAAAAGGAAAAGAAAAATCAGGAACCAGTTATGTAACGTGACAGCTTTCTCAGCAGTTGCATTCTACTACACTGATACTACTGTCAAAGCTTAAAAGTCACAGAGGTAAAAGAGACAAACAAAAAGAGAAAGTGTGAAGATTTTGGACTTTCTCTGTACATTTAATTTAATGAGAAAGAAAAAAGCAAAAGAAATTTAAAATTATCCCTGAAGTTTATTCTTTTTTCCACTCACAAGAGGTGTCAGAGGTTGTTTCGGCAATCTCTTTATTCCTCTGCTGACCTGTGTCAACATAGTACCGCATGGAAAACGCTGGAACGCTCTAGTCTTATCCTAAGAGAGCTCACGTGCCTACGTGACACAGCACACACCATGTGGAGATGGTCATGCAACCGTCATTTCATGAGGTGAACGGCTTGAGGACTGAACCTCTGCCTCAGCCTCTGTTGTACAAGTGTTTGTATAAAAAACTTCAGTGGGGCAAAGGAAAAATTAAAAGATTTTGCCGGCTTTTTATTTCTGATATTTTTCATAGCTTTATACTAAATAGCAAATATTGTTTTACCATCATAAAAAATACATGTACCATGTTCTCTGATATTAACAGTAAAATGTTTTTTTCCAATACATCTTCCAGCTGTTCTAGAAAGGTGAGCAGTGGACACACCACCAAATGGATCTTGACAGACACATCCAGGGGAGCCCTAACCTTACTTATATACGTACAGATTTGAGCCTTTCTAAAGAATTAGCTATAAAATAACTAGCATAAATCTTAAACTAATGGGTTTTCCTACATTACACACTAACACATAGCTCAAGATCTCCAAACCACTCTAAATAAGCTCGTTTGGCAAGTGTCAGATACAGCCAAAGCACCTTGAGGCAGAGCAAATCAGCCCTCAGGAGCTCTGTCCTTCCACTTCACATGAGACTGAGTATATTTGTAGACTTACCCCTAGTTTAAAACTTGTGCTTACCATGTCTACCTTTTTTTTTGTTTAAGGATAAGAAATTTAAAGCCTGGACTTTGGGGGTTTTTTAAAAATCATTTATATAGCAAAAATAGCAAACAGAAAAGATATTACATCCATCTGACATTGTACTGCTGCTGAAGGTCACGTTGCCAGCAACTAAGAAGCAGAAAAAACCATCATAAAGTTCTGTGTTGTCACATTACTCTATCTGCTTTGATCTGTTTGCAAGAATGATTTATAAAACTGTTGGGAGCTGCATACACTAACCAAACAATACCATTACAGCTTTCATAGTGCTAGCTAGTTATCACTAGTGGTAGCAACAGTTCCTGAACAACTCGTGATGGAGTAACATCGTCACCAGACAACACGCCTTCAACCCCATTACTTGTTCTCAAGCATTTTCCATTCAGATGCAACATAACTGGAAATACACTGGTTTGTGGCATTGTGCTCACCCTTTTCTTCAGTTAAATGTCTTTGTGAACATTTTCTACTTTTCCTGTTCAGATATTTGAGCATCAAAAGCTTTTATCACACTAGCAATTATATTTTCTATGATAACTTTTGTTTTTTTCTAGTAGAAATGCTTTTATTCCCTATCATTTACAAAACCCATCCCTGAACATCTGCAATGAAAAGATAATGCAGCTAAATTAATGGCAGCTGGAATCTTTATACATAGCAAAGAATATCTGAGCCTCTCCGCCAGAATTTCAACCCCTTTTGGTCTAATCATTTGTTCTCCTTGCATCTATCCCTGCAGCATAATGATTAAATTCTGCATCCTCCCAGGCAGTCTGATCAAGCATCAATTGCCCTCATATGCTTTAGTTGGGAGAAAAGAGAGGAGTAAACCTTGAGAAATGTGTTGGTTTCACTTATTCACAGGAGGTGACGTTGGGATACGGTGTTGATCAACTGCCTGCAATAATACCCATTTAAATAGCAGCATGAATCGTTACTAGAAGATCAGAAATTGTCACTTGCTGGACACCCTCCCCCTTTTTTTTAAGCTGCAACTGGTCTACTGGGGTCAGATTATCCCTTCTTTTAAGGGAGTAGCTAGAATTACAGAAATATCCCTGAAACATCAGGAATGTACCCTCCCAGCTTAACACTTCCTCATCTTCCTGGCTTCAATTTTAATAGGACACGTGGTCCACTCTTAGCCTGATGCAGATGCCCCCTGCACACCTTTCTAAAAAGGATGGAGGTTGTACTGCAATAGAGTATTTTTCTACTACCCCAAGTGGAAAGAGCATCAGACCCACAGATGAATGGCTTCTCAGCACCAGACCTACAAATGAAACAAGCCCTAATTACTCTTTCAGCTAATGGACAATTTTCCTTAGCTTGCAAGAACCCACAATTTTTTCTTTGGAAAATTAAAATTATTGCTGTTTAATACGATTGCTCAAGCCTTCTTGGACTGCAAGCAGTCTCATCAGAACAGAAGTAGAGGCTAAGACTTATACTACAAACTGGCATTTAACATTTATAGCCTTTGCTTAAGGTCCCTGTGCATCATACTGTGGAAAATACCCTTTAATAAATGTTTTATCTGCTACTCTGGCTGTCTCCATCAAAATCAGTTAAATGAGCAAGTATATAAGCCAAAGAAATAGACAAGTAAGAGAGACAAATTCTTTCCCCAATATTTAAAATTGCAAGATTAGTCCATATTGCCTTCCGTTCAGAAGGTGTGAAGAGAACAAGAACTGCTGCGTGTATCTGAATCTCACTGTGGTAAGTTGTACTATACTGGTGTATCTGTAACAGCTGTATAATTATGCTCTTTGTATAATTAAGTTCCTTCATGGCAAACCTCCCAAACTAGCAATTTTGCATCAACATTTGGTGCTTTAGTACGTGTTGAATTCATACATACTCCTACAATCAGGTGTTGTTCCTGCTGGGAAGCAGTGAAAAACCGTTTCCTAGAGCACTTACCAGTTGCAGGCAGAGCACGCTGACTCTCTTTTAGACCCAGAGCAAAGCCCTCTGATTAACTCGCCTTCACTTTCCCTGGGTCCCAGACTTCACACAGACGAGGCAGGGAGTGGTGTGCTCAGTCCTGAGCTGGAAGTCTTGTCCGTCTCCGCTGCCTGACCCACATGAGACTTGACTTTGCTGCATCACCTTTTGCTCTGCTCAAGCTGGCTCAGTAGGAGCGAAGAGAGCACGTGCCTCTCTGCTCTTTCACACAACTACCTTCATCTTGGTTTAGCCTTTGCCAAAGTACGGAAAAGGTGAGACAAAACCAGCAAGATCCTGTTTGGCTTTGTCATCCAACTAACGTTATTTCTACAGAAACAAGCATATAGGATCTGAAACTGATCTTGAACCAAATAAGAATGAAACAACCCCAAGACAGGCATACAGCAGCCAGAGATGGTAACAAATGAGAAAAACAGAAACACAAAGTGTTAACACTTGCACAACACCTGGAATACATGGTTTTTGGTGGACAGCAAAGACATACACTTTTGCAGGCAGTCAGATTATGGCTTCTCTTGGATCCGAGGCATTTAAGTTATGACTTTAAGAGTACCTTGCCCTGAGAGTTGCTATTTCTAGTTTTATTTGGTTGTTATCCTTGATACATCATCCTAGTAGAGCAAAAATAATACAGATCTCTCTTAAGTGCTCCCTACTGTTACAAGTGGAAGGTGTGTGAAAGCCAGAACAGGTACAAATAGATTTGAGTATCACCAGTTACTGGAACTTGCAAAGCCAATAACTTTAAAAAGTTGGTTTTCTGCTTCACCTTCCTAGTTTTAAAATCAGGGGGGAAAAATATGAAAGAAGAGTTTTCAGCAGGTTCCAGATCCTGTCCCTTGCTCGCCTTCTGGCTTTGCTATTCAATGCCGTTTGTACAATCCTCCCTGGGCACACTATGTGTGTTACACATCAATCGAAAATTCAATCCCTATCATAACAGCAAGTTCTAACACACAAATTGACCTGTCACTTCCCAGGCTGCTTTGATCACCAAAGCTGTATACGTATTTCTGCCACATTTGAGTTTTACAATGAATCGATGTTTTATTCCTGTTTGATGTTCATCTAGGTTGCTGGAAACAAAAATCATGCAGGACTAAAAAAGCTTGTCTGTGACTTGTAATACAGCTCAATGAATGGCTGTGGAGTTTTATTAACAGCTATGAAATTGAGGGGGTTTATGCTTTGTTTGCAATCCTTATCTCTCACCCAGCGTGAGTCAGAATTCATTAACCATTAACCCATTTATGAAGTGACCTCTTTATCAGAAAAGTGGCTGGTTTCCCCCAGGAAAAAGAAGTCCGAAAAGCCTACCCAGTTATTGCTGTCGTTGCTGTGATGAGCCAGAATTAAGTTAACATGTCAGATGGAAAAGGTTGTACAGTGTTTTCCTGTGTAGTTCAAACCTTCTAGTCTAACTTAGCCCAAGGATGAGGAAGTCATAAATACCAGGTTTGAGTTCAGAGCATCTAAGGCAGAGCTCACCCTGCTCACAAGGGAAAAGCCTGACACCTCTAAACCAGGAATAGAGCAAATACACAGAAAATGCCCCACAAAAAGCCACCTCCATCAGTCAGGGTCTGCTTTGTGCACAGGGAGACAAACGTGTTTTATTTAATGTGTTTTAGCTTTTAGCGATCCAGGCACTTACACTACAGCCCTACAGCAGCTCGTGACTTCTATCTCTTCGCTCTCAGCTCCAAGTAAGCACATGCTGGATGGGAAGTCCCGGATGTGTAGGAACATTAGAAGTAATGAAAAATAATTACGTTGCAAAAATAAGTTGCAGGAAGAGTTATGGCATTTCTGTGTCATCCTTCAGTACCAAGTTCCCCCAGGTGGTCAGACAGATATACCTTAGTCTTACAGCATTCCCATAGCACATCACAAAGAGCAGCCAATAAGACAGACACAAGACTTGGGAGACTGGTGTTTGTTGTGCCAAATCCCAGACATCCCATATGACCTTCGTCATTCATCTGCAGCTACAGATGCCAAAAAACCTTAATTAAAGCATGCAGCTAAAGGTTTTACTGGAAAGGAAATTGAGGCAGGACATTATCTCTAAACTGGTGATGATGGTAATAAGCTGCTGTGTGCAACTTCATACAGGAGTTCATACAGAAGAGGTTGTGCCATGACTTGCCTTAGAAAAAAAAAAAAAATGTGCAAACAATTAGAAGTTCTTGCTATTGGCCACTGGTATTCAGAACAGGATATTTTCCTGAGCCCAAAACCAAAAGTTCACTTTCATTCACTGGAAGAGCAGCTTCCACAGAATATATCTTCTAGTGGTAAGATCCGCCTGTTCATCCCCAGCATCTGCCTCGGTGTTCCCTACTCTCTCTGGTGGTTTTTCTTGCACTGGGGGTTAGTTCTCCTCTCCCTGCTCAGTGGGGAAAAAAAAAAATCTTCCCTATCACTTCATCCATCTCAGACAGGCCTCTGGTGTCTCTGGTCTTTCCTTCTGTCTCTAAGCCTTGAGAAGCCATCTCGTATCTTGAACTATGTGGCACTCAAGATGTTCACTGAATACTTTCTCTTCTTGATTCGCAGAATACTGTATTTCAACAGACTGAAATGGGCAATTTCTTTGAACACATAGGCTTGCCAGCATCCACAGTAAGGACTTTCTAGCTCTCACACTCTGTTACTCAGGCGGGTGGCTGTCACGCTGAATTCAAGGCGTGTTGGATGGCTACTCTTAAATTGCATTTCACGTTAATAGGTCTGTGGCCACAGCTTTAAAGAGTACATGGCCAAGATATTTATTGATGGTGTTATCAGGAGTGATACAGATGCTGAAGACAGGCAAACAAGTAATTAATTGCATGCAGGTACACAATGCTAGAGGACACATCCCTGGCTCTGTCCTCAGTAAGCAAAGTGAAGAAAGTGCCTACTCACAAAATCCAAGTGAATATTGGTCATCTGTGACACGTTAAGACCACAAACAGCAAGGAAAAAAATTGAACATGACTTCAAGTAAACAATCAAGGCTGAGGTCAGCTATTCCCAGTCACTGAAACGTTCCCTCCCTGACTTTCTGGAGGAGACAGCCAGCTTCCCCTACGTGAAAGGGAAAGCATTCTGGTCTTGAACAATTAGAGCCACCTCAAGCACTTTGAGTCTAAAAATCTTATTCTTTTAACACACTCGGAGGCCCCTATTCAATCACTGCTGCTTTTCTGTTAACATGCCTGGCATACTGAATGTTAACAGTGCTAGTGTCCTGTTAGCAGCAATGTCCAATGTCCCCATCTGGAGTTTCCTTGTTGTTGGAGCAGAGGATGTTAGGGAGTGGAGGGTGGGCTTGGACTGATTAATTGATTTAATTTCCAGCTTAATTAAAATACATCATGTACTACATATTTTATTACAGAGCTATAGAATGACATGCCCTCAACAAACATGTTTAAAAGATTTCCTTCAATTACCACCAGCATAACTTGCTTCTGAATGCAATGTAGGGCCAGGCAGGACTTGCTGGGAGGAAGAAGGGGTAAAGAAAGACTGATAGATGTTCATTTAGGATAACCTGGAGCAGAAGCCAGTGCCATGCTGCTTACTGGTCCCTCTGCCAGCCTTGTGAAGCGTGAACATGGTGGATATGGGGTATGTAATGGTCAAGGTGTTAGGGTGCTGGCTGCCTCCTGACTAACGGATAATCTTAACCTAAAATCATCACCTCACCCATAGTTCTTGTCATTATTTGGAGCTCCAGCAGTGCCGAAGGTGAAACAGTTTTGTGCTGAAGCTTTACTAGTTCCTCATCAGCAGAATTTGAACCCTTCACTGCTCCAGCTCCCCAAAATAGTAGATGTCTAGTTTTACTGTAAGAAGGTTTCACAGTCGTGATTTCTGACACAGTCCCACCTACCTACTGACTCTGTTTCACCATCCTCGTTATCAACATTAGCACCCTTGCCACATTACGATGTCTGGATTTCAGGGAATCCCTTCCCCTCCCAACTCTGTCCTCTGGAGATCAGGTTTTTTTGTTGGATGCAAACTAGAAAAGAATAGAAACAATATAATACGTGGTAAATTTATCGATTGCTAGAGCCAGAAAGCATGAAGGAACTGAACACTGCTGGTCCCCAGCATCTGAAAAACAGGGAACAAATGCTCTCTCTGTGTCCTTGCAGAGTGACTATAGACACAGGCGGCAGACCAGGTGGCCTGAGCAATATGGGAGAGCAAAAGGCAGCCTGTCAAAGTGCTGTGCCACACAGGCAAATATTAGCATACAATAATAAATCACAAGACAGCATGAACTGCTGCTTCCAAGCAACACAATATGGCATCAGTTACTACATTAGGAGTGAACTGCCGCGTGCAGACAAGACTTTTTTTCAAAACAATTCAGTAGAGGTTAAATTCCATTGCGGAGACAAGTCCTTAGAGGTAGCACACCAAAACCAAAGAACCATGAAGTTATTCTACAACCTTTTGACATTCAGCACACATTCTTTTTCTAATTTTAGAGGCAGAAAAGAAATATATGTTGCAACCTGACAGCTGTGCAGGTGGGAAAGATGAGTCACAGAACTGAAATATTATTCCAAGATTTTAGGTTTCCATTGAAGTACCACAAGCTTGACCCTCCACAGCCTCAGACACTGTAATCATTTAGATGGGTATTCAACCAAATATACGTCCAATACTACTGGATACTCCCATCCCATATGGATGTGAATAACTGAATGGGGGGAAGGCAGGAAGAATTAGGACCCTGTAAGACTTGGATGCCTGCGTTAGAGAACACATCCAGAACTGTTTCTGCCTTCACAAGATATTTAGGATTTTATTTCAACATCCATTCCATAAGAGTTGGAAATCTGAATATAATTATTGATGCTGTGCAGCCATCTGAAATACAAGAACAATAATGTTCTGAAGAGTTGGTGTCAGTCTCTCTCACACCCCGTTGGCCCACATAAATCACAAAACATGTTCTGTAAGAACACCAGAACTTTTACTTCAGACCTTAAATCATTGCTTGCAGAGTAATGTCTATCTTTTAGACATAGGCTGCCCAGAACAAGAGCAACGCGGTAACTGCTTAATGCTGAGACCACAGGAACAGCTGAGGGAACAACAGGCACATTTGCACGTGAACCTGTTCTTCATCAGTGAGACAAATTCAGCTCAGCTGTACATTATGCATCTATGCCAACCACATATAACGCTTGTTATTATAAAACTGAGAATATGCACAGGAGAGAATCACCCTGAGACATGTAAAGCACTAGGTCTGAATGCTAATCCAAAAGGTGGGTGGGTTGCGAGCAGCAGGATGAAGTATTACACTACTTTTCACTGCTTTTTTCTCTTCTTTCTCAGCTTCCATAACCTTATTTCCATTTGCAGTTCTGACCCAAGCTATCTCCCCTAAGGCTCCATGAAGTAAACTGCCAGGTAGGAAAAAAAAGACAGATTTTAGCTAAACTTTTGCCTAATGCAGCAAGATTACCCAGAGTTTTGCTCTGCATCACGCCTTCCACACAGTGGCTATAACATGTAGAAGCCCGTCAGAAAGAGAACAACTGCCTTCTGTAAAACCAGAGAAACTTCCTCCAGTGTCTTCTCTTCTCCAACAACCCCTTAGTTGCTGCTTTTTGACCGTCACTCAAAACTCTACATTTCTAGTATTGTTTTGGTTCTACTAAAAATTCAGTCCAAAGGGCTATAGCTATCCAGCAGACTACAATGTGGTGCAAGGATCTGAGCAAGCTTGAAATGAGAAAGCTGAGCATGAGAACCCACCCAGACATCGCCACATGATGCTCAGCAGAGGATTATTTATCACCCACAGTAAGCCTTGCGCAGCTGCAGCAAGATTTCTACAAATACCCAAGCTAGCTCATTTAAAGCCAGGGTGTGCATCTATAAACAACACTGAAAGTTGCACAGTCCCAGACTCCGCTGCTTTTTCCTTGGATTGATAGAAAAAAAACCAAAAGCAGAAGAAAGCTTCCATCATTAACTACTCAAATCCTTCACAGTTCTGTGGCAGACTCAAGCCCGGTCAGTCGGGGAGCACACAAGTGATGAACTGAAATTTTGCGGTCGAGCTGTTAAACACAAAACAGTTGTTAAACACCAAAATTGGAAGCAGGCTTCAACGCTGCTGTCCTCTTGCGGAAGAAAAGTAACAATACTACTTCAGTGAATTTGCTTTGAGGATTGAACTCTACTTCTGAAGTGTGCCCACCTCAACATGACATTTAAACAGCAAAAGGACTTTCACCAAACACTTTTTTCCATCACGTAGCCTTAGAACGCTACAATCAGTAACTGAGGAAGGTAATTTCTGTGCAGCTGCGTACATCCACGTGCACATACATTTATAAAAGGAGTCTGCAGTTGCATCCATAAAGGCCAGTTGCTGCAGAAGTCAGTAAGAAATGCTGCAAACGGCACAAAGACAACTGTACTAAAAAGCAGCCAACAAGCTGCATATTGACACCAGAATTCAAGAATTTGGACAAGGGTTTGCTTCTTTTTAGGTTTTTTCGAAGACACAAAGTTCTCTTGTCAGTTTGTCAAGACCTTGCAAGTTCTACTATGCGTTAGAAACAATATGTTCTCAAACAGTAACACCTACATTGGCAACCACAAGATGTTTTCAGAAGATAGTGTCATCCTCACTGAGGTTAATACCTGTAACTGCTACGTTCTGGGGTCATGCCTACTATCAGGTATTATGCAGGGTACTGTATGTAATATTTGTGTTTGATATTGTTTAGCAGGTCTTCAGAAACTGAGTGGGGTTTTCAGAAGTGATTATAATTTGCTCAACTCTGCTCTCTCAAAATGAAATTAATTATACCACTGGGTTTATCCAAAGCGGAACTAAATGGATGTTGAGGCTGCTTGAAAATCCTTTAGAGCTTTTGTTGAATAAAAAGTTTACCATAATTTTGATATTTGTTGCTGGCAATATGGATTGTAAGAATTTTCACAGTTATTTCATTACATCATAGATTAAATCACTCAGAAAAACAGCCTCCTGGTTTTGCTATTCTGGTGGGGTAAGCAAATATAGGCTGAATTTTTTACAACAAATGGTGCATCTCCACTGATTTAGTGACTGCGATAATCAGGTAAGAGTTAACCAAGGAGTTGCAGCAGCTTGAGACCCTTTTAGAAAGCTGAAACAAAAAGCCACCAAATGAAGCGGAGCTGTAATCATGTTGCATGTGGAGGTTATATGTTCTTTGATGCTTTCTTACAGTTTTTTCTGCAAGGAGATTAAAAGCATGAAGAAAAACTCCTGAACAGGAAATGTTAGGCAGAAACTTTAAACAGAACTTGGAAAGAGTTGAAAAGCCACAGCATGGAAGAAAGAGAGTCTGCAGAGAAGCAGATTGTAACTGGGCAGCAAGGACCTGCCTTAGCTTGCAAAGAGTAGCCAAATTTAGAAAAGACTGTGTGTGCCTAAGGATTTGTTATTTTAATCTTTTTACTTGCAAAACTCATATGGAAAAAAAAAAATCACATGCTGCTCTGTGCAAGCGATTCCCTGGGACTGTACGTGGTTGTGCATGGCAGCTCCAGCAGCAGGAACCAGAGCTATCGCTCCGGCCAGACAAAAGCAGATCAAGCAGGGAAAAAGCAGGTCAGTCACAGAAACCCGCCAGGAATAAAGGGTTTGCCTAGGCTCGATGCTAACAGACATACTCAGAGAAGAGATGTGGTTTTACCCAGCCTGCTTTACTGCAAGGCACACCCATGAACATCATGGGAAACTTCATGGGGCAACAGAGGTTAATTACATTCCATTTTTCCTATCATTCCTTTCTTGTGGTATTTTATCTTTGGGCTGATTCCTTATGAGAGTTTCCTTCCACAAATTAAACCCTTCTTTTGCCCTTAAATGAAGGACCATATTTGTAGTCAACCAAGGTATCAGATTTTCTGACTGTCTATTCTTCACCTACGCAGTGGCCTGCAGTTACAGCAAGCTCCAACAGCAGTGGTCTTTGTCCCTGTTTTGAAGCCACCAATATCCAGATCAAGAATAAACACGGCAGAGCTGGTAATCAAAGCAGCCAACCCACAGGGGGCATCTCCGTGGTGGAAGCTCCCATCACTCTACACCAAAGAGTCCTTCTAGATATGTGGCCTGCTGCAAGGGGTGAAACATAAAATAGTAGTATTGGAGAGCTGGGGTCTCTTAGTCATTTGTTTATCATCACTACCTGGAATTTCCTACAGCAGCGAAGTGGAAGGCAATAGAGAGCATTGAACCGTTTTTGCACTGTCTCTCATTCTATCAAATACAAGCTGGATTGATAAATTGATAGTTCCAAGTATCCTGTTACAAGCAAGAGCTGTGGATGTTCAGCGTTGCAAGAAAAGAGGCAAATTTTAACATCTTCAGCTCAAGATCATCACCTTTGGAGTATCTGACAGGGAATTCAGTCCAGTGTGTAACACAGCTAACGCAAGGCAGGGAAAGCCAGGAGATGTGATGTCTTACTGCCACACCCACACAACTGAGCTATCTTGAGAGGCACTGACACACAGCTAGTAAAGACATAAACAAGGAAGATGTCCATAGTCCAAAGGATAATTCAGGTTCTCTGGTTAAGAAGAGAATTACATGAAGATGGGGAAATGTACAAATATAAAGATGTTATATATATTCATAGCATGAACGATTGCTTCTAGAGCATTATACTACATAAAAACCCTCCAAATATCCTTGTAGCTATAAGGAAACAACACCTTGAATTCATGCTGCTGGAACCTGTTGCACCCTCTGGTTGGTGGGAGCGAAGGAAAACAGACCAGCAGCCTGAGACTCTCTCTGGAGGGGGAGGGGAAGGAGTATTCTGCAGTTTTTCAAAAGCAGGACTGTTCCTGTAATACCTTGTCGCAGTCCAGCTGCTATCTGCCAACATACAGCATCATCTACCTCGTGCATTTTTCACAAAGTGTTTGGGGTTTCTCAAAAGTAGTCCAACATCAACCTGGGTACTCTTCCTGTATAAATATGAAAAACTTCAGGGAAAGGAGAAGATGATCAGAATGTATTTATTTAAATGACAACATAAAGTAAAAAAAAAAAAAAAAAAAAAAAAAAAAAAAAAAAAAAAAAAAAAAAAAAAAAAAACCTAGCTTATTGTCTGAAATCCTTTTTCTTAAATTAAAAAACCTCCCAAGATCGGTCTAACAATAGTTTAATCTTAGCCTGGAAGGATAGTGCCCTCTGCTGATAAAAATCCCCTGTTATTTGAAAGCATGAAGGTAATCTCTTGGTATTTCTTACAACACTTCAAGCAACTGCATCAGAATACTCAGTTTCCCAAGCTCTGTTTTTGAAATACACTTAATTAAGAAGCTTTTATTTGTAGCAAAGATAGCTGCTTACGCATGATTGCAAAAATCTAACTAACATTTTCTTAGCTGATGCAAAGAGCTGCTGACTGATTCTGCCGCTCTGCACATTCTCAGTATTCATTAGGGTTCACAGAAATTTTATAGGGGCAAGAGTAACATACTTTGTGGTTGTGCCTTCTGAGAATAAACAGAGGTCTAACCTTTAATCATCGACCTGCTCCAGTTCCTGGCACGTTCATCTAGTTAACTACAGGAAAGAAAATAAGGATCATATGTTCGCATTTGATCCTATTTACATAAAGATTTCGCATCCATTGTGTTCCACTGAAAAATCTCACTAATTCATTTGAGTAAATCTTATTTTCAAATTATGGCAATATCAGAAAAGTGTGTACTAACTGGGATGTATTTAAGATCTTTGCTATGTTGCAGGGGGAATCTTAGCAGAATCTTGCTTAAACCTGGCTGAACTTTCCATATTAGCCCTTTCTACCAAAATGACAAGATTTTGGGGCCAGTTTTTGTTTTACTAACAATCAACATATTTACGATTACTGGCAAAACTTGTGTAGCCTTCTCCTAAGGCTGAAGAGTAAAAACATTAGAGGAAGAGAGAATGCACAAGGGGAAAGGAACTAGTGAAATTCTTCATACCCAGTTGGTATGTTCAGCTTATAAAGATATTGGAGGAGGAGACTAATTCATAACATCGAGGCTCCCAGATCTGAGTGCCGCAGAAGCATCTGCTGAGAAGACTGGTAAGGAAAACACCTTCCGAACTCCTTCTCCTAAGAAGCAGCAGCAGCTGAGACACAATTATGTGAACACTGACGTGAATCCGCCTGTGCTGATGAAGAGGGAAGCTGAGATGGAGAAGTCCCATAGTCTGTGCCAGATAGGACATCTCTAATCACTAGCCATGCCTCACACTGTGTTTTTCCAGGCATTCATTCAGTCTGCAATTCCTCAGAGAGATTTCGCTCATGTTTTCCCATAGCTGTGTGCCCAGAACAAGAACTCTGCTTGAGGAGGAGATTAAAGTAGGCTAATTCTGCCTTGGAAAAGGGTAGAAGCATGGCAGTGAACAACAGGAAAGCCCTGGAGAGCTGAAACACGCTGCCATAGCAAACGGAGGAAGCATTATCCACCTTCCCACACGCTGCAGCAACAGCAGCAGCTGCCCTTAGACTGTTCAAGGACTACACGCTGCCTGTACCAGGTATTTTTGCTACCCCACATGGTCTAGTGACCCAGACAATTTCCTGTGCCTGTACTGTCTCACTGCTGCTGTTCTTCAACAGTAAATTGTCTAGTATGACCCTAAAACCAGGATACATTCAAGATTTTAAGTAGTTCCTCTCACAGCAACACTTGAGAAATAAAGGACAATAGCAAACAACCACTGAAAGGAAAGAAGCTTGAGCTTCATTTCCCAAGACAGACCTGTCCAAATACTTGAGCAACCTCACAGTATGTACCTGCCCAACTGCCTTTTAACAGCCCTATGTTTTACAACAGGTTTAATTTTGGGAATTTGAGGACTGGGAGAGTAACCTGAATCTATGCTAGTAAACAAGTTTAAAGCAGCACTCGTACTTTTTACGGTTTGTACATAATCCTATCTTATTATTAAGCTAGATGGCTTTCTGTACATTGCCTTTCAAAATTTAAGTAGTAATTATGCGGGGGAAAAGCACATAAAATGTAGTTTGAAAGTTGCAAATTAAGTTGCCAATAGAATTGTTTCTATTCTTCCCAGAGCAAGAAATTAACGTGAAACCTGCTTCCATTTAACCAGTATTTCTTAAAAGCAATTGTGAAACAAGACCAAATTCTGCAAATTAGTCATAATTTTCCACTGTTTTGGATGTTTGCTCTAGTTTATTAACAGAAATAGTTAGGTTAGATGTTTGTAATGTTGAGCAGTCAGGATCATAATGTTAACAGGTTCAGCTGTGTATTTAAATTTTCCAAGAGCATTTGACACTACGAAGAGCATTTGACATTACCAAAATCAGTCAATGTTAAAAAGATCAAGGATAAATTACTGGTTTTTCCTCATTTAAATAGCAGCAAGAACAGGAAAGAAGAGCATTTGAAATTCATATCAAATCAGCAAGATCATGTAATATGCTGCAGAGCAGCCTTAAAGCTTTTAACGTGGGCCACCAGTCGTTTTGCTCTTGAGACAGCTTCTAGGTAGACTGCACTTCTGGAACTCAGACGCTTGTATGAGTACTTGACGCAGTCCAAGAAGTTTGCTCTGAAAGAAGTACATCACTAGATGGGTTGGTTTTGGGTTTTACTGGTTTATGTATTGCACCCTTATCCTGAAAAAGAATGAGGAGAATATCGTTTGAACAAATGTCACCGTCTTTAAGAATCCAAATCCACAAAATAATGGGGAGAGTTGCCTCTGATTTCACCCATCAAAAGAAAAACAGTACCAGCAACTGTAAGATCTGCTCAAGTACTAAGCTTCTAATTGGCAAGGTAGAATAAAGCACAGAAGAGTCTGAAAATGGGTCAATTGTCTGTTAAGGCACAGGATGTCTAAAAATAGAGGGGGAAAAAGCTAACAAGTTAAAATACTTGAGTGCAATATATGCTACGTTCTTAAATATTTTATTATATATGACTGCTCCTACAAAACATATAGATGCAGGGAATATTGATTTTCTTTCCCCCACTGAAATCCATTTACAGCAGAGCTCTATTTTTTTATATTTGGTACCCTACTTAATATTCTGAGTTTGACCCCTGTGATTTACTGTGTCTTGGCATATCAAAGATTTCAGTAATGTAGGACACTCTCATTTGGACATCAATGAGACTTTTCCTGGGAAAACCAAAGGCTGGAAATTATCACAGAATTCTAGTCTGTCTGATGTGTTTAAAAATTGTTACTAGCGGCTCCACAGTATAAATCAATAGCAAAGGGGATCAATGGAGAACTTTTTTAGAAGAAAGTTGTTTGGTTGATTTGAAAGGGGAGGATAGGGAAGGAACTACACTCAAATTGTCACAAAATATTCCTCATGAGGTAGTCTAAGGGTGCCATAGGATGCTAATAATAATTCTGGAAGATGAAGAAGTTTAGAAATATTTATAAGCTCCACTTTTGAAAGCTTAGCTGATGCCTCAGACTTAGCAGACTCTAAATAGCACCTGTCAACTCAAACATAATAGAGCAGAAAGTGCCACTGATGTAATACACAGTACCAGTGGTGGGCAAAGTACAACTAAATAAAAACAATTAAAAAAAAAAGTAGGTTCCCCAAGGAGACATAACTGAGTGTGACTGATTTTTAGGTGCTCTCTGAACATTCTGCTAAATCCTTTCAGTTTGTTTGACCTTTGAGTTTTCTTTGTTTTGGTCTTTAAGAGAGTAAGTGTTGCAAGACCCAGCATTTCAAAGCCTCCAAAGCGGTCCCGGAGCAGGACATTAGGTTGTGTAGCCCATCGGGATAAACAAGACACAGAATGCAACATAGGAATGAAGTAAGGAGTGACATTAGGTGAAATTGTCAGTGTACCCAACAGCTCCGGACAGAGCTGGGACACCATGATGGGGGAGCAGCCAAAGCATGAACCACTTAGAAAAGAGGAAAGAAATTTTTAATATAAATCATTTTAATGTAATTAACATTTTCCCCCACAAACTGAGGATAAGTTCTTCAGCACCTCTTGGATGAAATTGTTTCTTTGGGACTACAGACTTGCATTCTTTTTTCCAGTGTCTGGCATAGAACTCACTTTAAACCTCTGTTCCAATTTTCAAACGTGGAGATTCAAAGGAAGGAAATTAATTCCTCCATTGAACAAAGCATTGGAAGACATTTAGAGAGCACAGGTTATTAAGTTAGTCCGCTTTATCCACAGATTACCCCCAGCAATCTGTCCCCTGCCTCACCACCTTGCACCGCACCCAGACAAATACATTAACCTGGATCAGAACATCTGCACATCATCACCACCCCAGTCTGGAGGATTTTCATGCTGGTTTTGCATGGTTAAGTAACTGTGTGTGAGAGTAATGACATGTTCAGGAGTTGAGTTTTTATTAAACTTCTTCTTGGTTTGAATATCTGGCATCAACATGAAGTCGCTTACATCTGTGTTGGTTTTTAAACACCATTGAAGATTATCAGATCTTTATAACGGGTAGTTTCACCAAGTTCAGCTACAGCACTGAAGTTTGCATGCACTACCATAACCGTTGCTGTAACACTAGTCAACACTAGTTTCAAATATACCATGTAAGGGACATGGCATAAGCAAAACTGGTTGCTCATTGTTTTACAGTAATATGTGAATTTATATCAAACAAAACAGAAAACATGAAACATCTTTAAAGGTTAAATGCTGCCCCAAGCAATTCTGTATTAATTATAACTATGAATAATTTAAAATCAATCTTTAATTATTTCTGCCAGTGAAACAGCAAGAAACTTATGCCAGCCTGTCTTTCTTCCCTGAAACTGTTTGATAATAGACTACCAATATTTACAAATTCTCTTGTCTTAAGAAGAACATATGAGCACTGATTTAATTGCTGAGAGACAGTATGTTCACACATGCTCTGGAACAAGTTTTTCAACAGAGACTCTCACCATCAGTTTTTCCATACCGTACACACACACAAAATGCCAAAGTCTACTCTTGATACAAGGCCAATGGAAATTTCCTGCTCAAAGAGGTCTCCCACTCACTTAACCTGCCATAGTTTCTCTAACCAGCTCAGTGTTCATTTCTTTTTGATCTCGTCTGAAGTGCCCTGTAGGTAAGGACCACCCCGTGGTTGCAGCAGAACCTGGAGGGCTGCCGGAAAGCTCTCACAGGAAAGGGAGGAGGCGTCAGGCCAGCACAGCAAAGTTAATTGATAGCTCAGGAGTCCAGCTCTCGCCACAGACAGGGAAGCTGAAAGGTTTCTCCCTACCTCAGCAGAGTGGAAACAGGAGAGAGGAAGGAAACAAAGTCCTCTCCCACTATGTACTAGGCTACAACACCTCTCCTGCTGTCCTCTTTCAGCAGTCTGCAAAGTCAGGGATTTAATTCAACTTCCTCAGGTTAATCGCAGCTGGGAGAGCAGAAACAGGACTAGAGAAAGCCCGTGAACAGCCACCGTAAGCACTGTGTGTGTTGACACAAGAGAAACGGCTCCCCGCTCCATAAAGTGCCATCGCACTCTTCTCTTGGTGCATTGGGTGACATACACGGTGTACGAACAAGAGATTGAGAGACTGAGCGTCTTCAGACATTAGATGAGCCACAATTTGGCTTTCAATGAGGAAAAACAAAACTTAAGTGGTACATGTTCTTGTTGATTATTGTTCACATCCCTTTCTCCCCTGTGAAAGGTAGTGATGAATTTTATTGCTTCCATTCCATTAATTTTTCATCTTGAAAACAGCTTTTGCTGCTAAATACTCTTTTTAAGAGGTTATTTTAACTTTGTTCTGCAAATTTCACTAAACGAAAGGAGTCCTAAGTATGTTCTCGCAGGTGCTTGTCTGCAGAGCACCGAGAGTATATGCTTAGAACCAGCATAGAAAACCAGATTATTTTATTTTAAAAAAATGTTGCTATATTCCTGCAAATATCAAAACTCTGCCTTCACAAGTGAATCTCAGGGGCTGTGCAGGAAGACGCAGATTACCCAGAAAACAACAGAAAAGAGCTCGCTGCATGGAGATGTGCAGAGTCATTGCTCACCTCCTGCACTCGTAGCTGCTCTGCAGAGGCCTGGCCTGGGGCACTTGGCTGCAGGAAGCACATTCAGAGAGGATCTGCTACTGAAACAGCTAAAAAGCTCTTTTCAGACCCACCCACACCAGTTCTGCCCAGTGACGTCTATTTGCTGTACTCCCCCCTCTCCCCATCACTCTTTGGCACAGCAAACCGCTTACCTTGTGAGTAACCTGGGGTTTTTATTGCGTGGTTTATACAAGAGCAAATACCCTCCCTCCACATCCAGGAAATTAATTTGGTGCTTGTGTGTCATAGCCTCCCTCTTGCTCTGTCGTATCGGGATGGTCTGACCTGGATTACGGGGAACCAAGCAAGTAAACTACATTGTCCAGCCTTAACAGCAACTATTTATTCCTTGCCTCAGCGCCTGTATTTGCTAAGTCCTGATGCAAAAAGGCAGCCTATTGAAGCTGTCAGAAGATTTAGAGAGCAGGTAGCTATTCTTTACTCCCCCCCCAATCCCAAAGCCCAATTTCCACCCCTTCCCAACAGCCTAGATCTGTAAAAAGAGCAAGCAGGGTCATTCAGTGGTTTGGGGACACCCTTTGCACTTGGAAGGGGCATTTCTCCATCTGTTCTGTAAAGAAAGGAGAGAGACCAGATGGATGTCCTGCACTGGAGGTCTGGGCATAACACTTCCGAGCTGAAGGAGGCTCAGGTCTCCTCTCCCACCCTCGTTGCTCTCCTGAAATGTAAGTTTCTTCATCGATTTGAGCTCAAACAAGGACATAATGCAAGTTTAGGTTTGTAAGCACAAAAGGTACAAGCTTCCTGAGGTATAACTCAGGTTTTCAGGAAACATTTCACTGATGCACACAGAGGTACAGGTAGATTGGCTTTGTATGTTTTCTAAGCTATTTCTGTTTTCTTATGAAATAAAGCAGACAAGAACACAGATCAGAAAATACGCTACCTGGCTATAACATCCTTCCACCCTGCTCACCTTAACCTGAAAGTTGCAATGGCATCTGTGACAACAATATCTAGAAAGACAGACTTCTATCCCCTTTTTTCCCCATCTTCCTCCATTTTCTTTCATTTCGTCTCAGTTCATTAAGTGGAGTTTAACTGAATCACCAAAAGCCACCTCTGACCATTACCTCCCAGGAGGGAGAGTCTGAGGATACAGCAAGTTGAGCGATACCATCTTGGTTCCCAAGCCAGAGACTGTAGCATTGCTTTTAACAGAGCTTGAGAAATCTCTCTGATGTTAATTGGCACGATTGCTCTTGGCTCTCTCCATTTCTGGAGTCTTGGAGACTATGCAAAACCCCTGCTTTGCTGCTGTTCATTTAAACCTGCTGCTGGACAGTCCTTATACTCAGCAGTGGATGATTATCACTTATACACCTTTATAACACTCAGGATTTTAAATCCCTTTCCCGTATCTACCTCCTGTCTCTTCCATGCTGAAGACCTCTTTGCTGTTCAAACTTTTCTCATGAGCAGGGAGGACGGATGAGATCCAGTTGTAGAAAACAGCATAATAACCTGGGATTTCCCATTCGCTCCCTAGCACTTTTATTATTATTTTGATATCATGAAGCCCTGAACTGACTCTTCATAGTGCAACAATGAGTGATGGCAAGACCTTTCCTGAGGAGTAAGAGATAGCTGAAAGTTCCCGACCCATGCACAGAAAGCAATGGTAACAAAAAATCTGAGACTTTGGACTGTCACCTTTTATCTGACTGCTTTAAAATCACATCGTTGGCAAGTTTTGCCACATCACTGCTCAGCTCCCAGGATTATATATGAGCACAATGAAACGATTATGCCCCTGCAGTGATCTTTCCTAGGCTGTACTTGTATTCTCCTCTAGCAGTTAAACATGTAGCTTCATTTCTCCCTTCCCTTCCTCTTCGTTAATTTCTCTTTAAGGCTCTTAAATAATCTCAAGACACACAGGACAAAAGTGGAAGTTTTCTCACAGATTAGGAGCTAGCTAAGAAACAGGAAAAGGAGGACTGGGATAAGTGGCTGGAGCCTTCTGCTGCAGGTCTCTGGATGTCTTCTGGCTACTGAGCTTTCAGCAGGTTGCTTTCTCAGCTCCAGCCCTTCCCTCAAAAGCGTGCTCAAACACTTGAGCCCACCCAAACTTTCCTCCGTGCTTGTTCTTTCTGCGAGCCCTCTAAGTGCTGTTTCTGTAATTTCCTCTGCTATTTTTGGTCTCTTTTTCTTGTTTTCCTCCCCTCCTGAAATGCACAGGAGTCATTTCCTTTGCATTTTCATTACCAGTCACAATGGAATAATCATCAAGACTAAATTATCCCTATCGCCCTGCCTGAGGAGCACGCACTTGACCCATTGCTAGTCAGGGGAAGCATATTCACAGTACAGCAATTTTCATAGCAATAACTATAAAATAACAACAATGTTCATAGGAGTACAGTTTCCTTCTATTTTTATGTTTGAACATTTGTTTGATTAATTTTACCTAACGCTATTGTGTCCTGCTCTGTCGTTGATCTTTTCAGGAGTCACTGGAGTCTAAGAAGTAATTTGAAGAACCTGTTCAACTCAACTGAAAATCCTAAAAACAGACATTGAAAGTTGTTGTCTGTGGCACGCTACATGAAATCTCTGCTTCACAGCAAAGAGGAATTTAACAGAAAAGATCATTTGTAGAAGTCAATAATATTCAACCGGAACTTACCACCACAGCTAGAGAGGTCTCAGGAAGTCCTGAAGCAGGTCATTACAGTTTTCAGTCTGGAATAGAAAAACTACATTTTACTTGAAGTGTTCCTCTCAGATGTGCAATTCATAAGGTGCTTAACTGACACCACACATTTCTACTTTAGGGTGTTTGTCCCCATCTGGGTATAGCAGAGATGGTAACTTCTAGAAGAACTCACCTGAAGCTCTCCTACTGCAGGTCCTGCTCTCAGTGTGGATAAGCTTCCTGAGCTCTAAGAGGCTGGACTAACATTTCCTGTACCAAGCACGCGCCTTGGAATAACTCATGGAAATTTTCAATTAAAACTATTTCTTCATTCTGCGAAGGAACTAGTAGAGAAAAAGTAGCTCCCCATTTACCTTAAATGCTGAAAAAAATGTTAGTCCTTACCTTGAAGAAAGAAAACTCAAGATGTTCTTCTTGTTTACAGCTGTACATTTTGCCGTAAAAATCCAACAAGAACATAACTCTTTGTGCATCAGCACGTAGCATCTTCTCAGAGCAAAATGCCATCTCCTTGAAGGAAGTAAACCTCTCGGAAATGGGATAGCTGCACTTGTGCTGCAGCTTCTATTCCAACCAATGCTGTGGCGTCTAGCATGAAAACCGAGAGAAGACAAGCCTTCTTATGGCTGGAGCCAGGTTGTAGTAAGGGTACATCTGACCCGTTTGATTAAATTAAAAACTAAGATATGAACAAGAGAACAGCAGAATGCTAAGACTGTAATGTCAAATAAACAGATCTCAAAAAACACTGGGATTTGTATTGCCAGTGCAACAGAAGTTCATCACCTCCTCCATCCCCACGTAGCACTTTTACATCCGAGTTCACCACAAACTATGAACAACAATAGATGCGTTACGGCTGTCTGCGGAACTTCTCCCTTTGTATTCTAAAAGCAGAAACTGCGAAGTGCACACTGAACACTGCAAGCGTGCTCACAAAAGGATACATTGGTTCTCTGGTTAAAGAAATCCCGTTTCTGAAGTGTCTATCCCTGCCTCTGTTACAGCCAATCCAAGCAGACCTTAAGCTGAGGTCAGAGTGTTCCGCCTCTTTTTCCAAGCGCCTGATTTCAGACATGCATATTGAAATTTTCAGTAGAGCTGTGTGCTCCAAACTGAAGTTAATTGGATGTGTGTTGTTACGTGTCACGCACGTTAGGAAGCCTGAGGCAAAATAAGTCCTGCATGTCTCATGCTGGGTATCTCTGCTAACAGATATTAGATTGAAATTGGAAGATTATTAGATCTGAAAGTTGAGGAGAAAATCTATAGTATTCCCAATACTGAAGATTTTCCTGAAATTGCTGATTGT
>NW_010433318.1:32843-33178 GCF_000710305.1 Buceros rhinoceros silvestris | reverse complement strand
AATCAAAAATCTTGGTTTACAGAAAAATTTCTGGTTCATAGTGTATCACTGTTAGCCGCCTCGGAACTGCTCTCCTAGGTGTTTTCATAATCCTACTAGGGACTGCAGGAAATTTAACTGCAAGATACAGAAAAGTGTGAACTTTCAGAGAATGAAGAAAAGACCCTTCAGATTAAGTAAATAGCTTTTCTTTGGAACAAACTGTGATTTATTTCTTTTTTAAACACCTCAAAATAAATCTGGAATAACGTCTGCTTCGTTGACTTTCAAAAGTCCTCTGACAAAACACAAAACAGCAACAGGAATTCACGTTTCATCCCTTTGCTTATCAGCAG
>NW_010433318.1:0-32670 GCF_000710305.1 Buceros rhinoceros silvestris | reverse complement strand
AGGAATCCTGTGTACGTAGATACAATCAATTTGAGTAAGAACAGTGAGAATTGATCCTTTCCATGGAAGAAGGCACAAAACACCCCAATCAACAGAAAAGACTCCGAAAATAACCCCCCCACACCCCCCAAAAAAAAAAAGGCACAAGGAATGAACGGTGGTTTGGGCTCAGAGAAGGCTCCATTTGCAATGGCAGAGGACTCTGCATGAAAGAATCACAAGAATTATGTTTCTGGGGGAGGGAGGAAGGAGAAGGGGATGAACCCACTCCAACAACTGCTGAAGTAAATTGTGGAAGTTGTGTTGGGTTTAGATTTGCAATTTTCCTATATACAACTGGCTTTTTGGAAAAGAAACACAAAAGCAAAATTAGAACAAAATATAGGGTATCTAGTGATATGCCATTAAACGTTCATTAATGTCATTAACGCTAGGCTCTTCAGGTTACACATCGCTGACGTTGCTTAATCTAGCACCAAGCGTGCCATGTGTAAGCACACACCAACAAATCCATTTAAACAAACACACATCCAAGAGATTCATAGGATACAATATCACTGTCAGTCACGATGATAAAAGTCTCTTTCCTTATTCTATTAACTTTTTCATGTATGCCTCATTATTTCCTCATGCTGATTACTCAGTAGAAGAGCTGGATTCTATTTAAGGCTATGGAAAAGGTCACAGACAAAAGGGATCTTGAGTCTCTGTTTGATATTTTAAGGGGAAACTACCCTGCTAGTGTTAATATTTGCTTTCACGTACAGCAGGTATGCTCTGGTTATCTGAATAGCAATTCCTGGCGGTTGGTGTGAGTGAAAAAGTACTGAAGAGAAGTTATTGATCTTGGAAAGATGTAGACATGTAATGATTGATTTTTTTTCTAACAGAAACTTCTAAAATATTTGGGGTTGTGTTGTTATTGTTACAAGTGATTGAAAGACTTATCAGCTACCCACTGCTGAAAAGAGAAATGGGATTTTCTTGTACCTGATACCCAGAGAAGTGAAATAAGTTATCAGAACATGCAAGGTAAAAGAACAAAATGAGCTATTCTGAAAATCGAAACTGAATGCAAAGTAAACAATGAGTATACAGAAAAATGTTTCTTTCAACAAAAAATTCCATGGGCACAAGACATTCTTGTCCTGGGTTTGGTGAGCTGGTTGATTACTCTTGGTGCGAGGGAGTGAAAACATTGTGAGAATTGGCTGCAATTTTTAAATGGCCTTAATTCGTAAGACAGTCAGTCATTTTTAAATTCAAATATTACCACTGCTTTCAAGGGATGGTGCTAAACTGGATTTTCTAGCAGACAATAAAGGTCAGTATTTGGAGTTTGCTGCCTGGACCCATTTATAACATTTAATAATGATTAAATGATGCATTGTGTATTGTGGAAAATGATTTGTTCAGAGGTGATATTTCTTAGCTTGTCAGATTGTTTGTCATTTATATATGAGAGTTTGCCCAGACTGCGGAGAGGGCTTGGGCAGGTCAAGATCTTCCAAATTAGGCACTGACAGACACGCACGTTACTTGCATCACCTGCTCTACCTTCACGCCTGTCTCATTGCCAGAAGTGAGCACCACACTGTAGTCCTTCCAGCACAAGACTAACACTTCCCCCCAAAACTACTCATCCTTTTCCTTTCTTGCCTATCTCAGCTGTAAGTGGGAGCCAACAGAGAACAGAAGCACAGAAAGACCAAGACTTTCCCTGCCTCCAGACGTTTAATTTAAGCACTGCAATTTATACAACCTAGAGTAGCAGAATGGTAGGTGGGTGGTGAAGTTCAGGGTGAGAACCACCATCCAGCCCCTCTGCAGAAAGGGTGTAAGCATAATGAAGAGCGTGCTGTGGAAATATGCAAAGCATCATGCTAAAAATGCAATTATGCTCCAGCCTAGCAGCAGAACGGTAGGAAACTACATCTTGGGAAGGTTGACACAGGATGGCATTTCCTCCCATGCAGCTTTGATACCAAAATGCCAATGCTCTGTATTTGACAGTAGCCTGCTCCAGCCTCTGCCTCTGTGAGAGCCAGGGTATGAAACAGCATGTAAGACAGCACCGGCTTTGTGTTTTACAGCATCTAAGGTTTCATAGGTGCTGTGGTATTAATTATGATTCCAATAGTAACTAGATACTGTCCAACCTAAGAGTGCAGTAAAGTTACTTGTGTAAAAATGGAATCCTACTGCATATTAGATTCTGTCTAAAATGATACGCCTAAACACAGACATGCTGGAAACAATGCCTGGTGTTTCCTCACACATCAGGAATGCTAAAAAAGCTTGTGACGCCTCAAGGTTGCAAGCCATGGTCTCCTATGGGGTTTATTTAGGTGTTACTTTGTTTTCTTTAAATTAGATTAACTTTTTTGTTGCTTTAAGCTTTTAAACAACAGCTTTATTCAGCTCTTCACCACAGATTGATTTATTCAGTCCAGTTACTTCTTATGTTACATGGGTTATTCACAAATTCAATTTTACTGGATGACTGTGCTAAAAATACACCTGCCTCTCCTGTCCATCCTACAAACTGAATGAACAGTTAAACAACATAATTCACTTTCACAAAGGGACTGTCTTTAAGAAAATTGTACAGTTCTGTCTACAGAATCAATAAATTCAGTTGTACTAAGTGTTTAAAAAGCACATAGATGTTTTTGAACCCTGCAGAGACTGAGAACATAGAAGGCAGTGACAAAAGTTCCAGTCCAGAACTGCTATCCAGGGAACAACATGACATGGGGTGGTAGAAAAAAATTAGAGGAGTTTGGGATTCTGTCAGATCCTTCTTCCAGGACTCACTGAGATAGAAGAGAGTTTCTCTGTATTACTTATTATTGCCTCTGCTCTTACCTGAACAGGAAAGATTTTCTGTAAACTGCCCGGAATGCCTCTGTCCGCAGGACTGCGCCCTGTTTCCTTGCTCCATGGCTTCCCCCAGAAGCACAAACCAAAATGTACCCTTTACCCAGTCAGCCAAGCACTCTGGGGAACAGGACATGGATGAGGAGGAAGCATCCATGCCTAAAGAGAGCAAATAAAGTAGGGGTCACCACATCCTCGAAGAGGTGTTCTTGGAAGAACACCAAGTTTCTGCACTGCCCCTTGCTTTCTCCATTCCTGTCAGACACATTTTCAATTGCCCGCTTTCACAAAACATTGTTTTCACTATACTCACACTTACGCAGGCCAGAGCCAGAGAGGAAGCAGGATCAAACACAAAGGGAAAAGCAAGGACCCAGGACAATCGCCAAGTCCAACCATTGAGCCAACACCGCCAGGTCACCACTGAACCACATCCCTCAGCACCGTTTCTACAAGTCTGTTAAACCCTCCAGGGACAGGGATTCCACCACTGCCCTGTCAAGGCTGGCACAGGCTGCCCAACCCCAACGGGGAAGATACTATCCTCAGGTCCAGCTTCACCTCCCCTGGTTCAGATCTGGAAGGGAGAATTGCAAGGTGATACAGCTAGTAACGGTAGTTT
Organism: Buceros rhinoceros silvestris; assembly: GCF_000710305.1. Classification (NCBI taxonomy): domain Eukaryota; kingdom Metazoa; phylum Chordata; class Aves; order Bucerotiformes; family Bucerotidae; genus Buceros; species Buceros rhinoceros. The sequence continues at coordinate 29,168 of NW_010433318.1, read as the reverse complement.
TACAAAGTGGTGAGAAAAGGAGGTGTCTTACATACATAAGAAAACTAAACATATTAAATACAAACCTAAAGAAACACTGAGCCGATATCCTTATCTGATGATGTTCAGGCATAGAAAAAAATCATCTTTAAAAACAGTTTTCACCTCTAGGTTTATTGTGTGTCTACAAGTTTCTTTTAAAATGTATCCTACAAGGAGTGCCAGTTATAAACCAGCATTAATAGCAATAAGAGATTTTTTAGGAGGCCCCACTATACTGCTGTAGTAATTTTTCTTTCTAAACACATCTATCACATCTATCACTCATCTAGTGAGTCTTCCTCAGAGTAAAAGCAGTGACTGAAGATCACTGCATTCTTTCAAGGACCATTGAAAGGTCTGAACACGAAGAAAATCTTTTGACAACCCTTGCAAATTGACCACATAATTCCCAATTTTTTCTTTGCAGAGATAAAATGATGTATCTGCACAAGAGAACAGATACCTGAGGACAAAATTACTCAGCCTGGTACCTGATTGCAAGCCAGCTTTATGGCCTTCATCCTTCACCACAGTCAATACACTGAGACATTCAATCTGTTGATGTGGTGCGATTTGTATGTGTTGACTTCCTTGTTCTCTGTGACATTTGCTTTTCCCTTCCTTTGTATAATTTTACTCTGTCATCCTAAGTCCTCCTTCACACAGCCGCCTCTTTCACTATGTCACAAAACCACCACTTTTTTCTGCGATTCATTGATTTTAATTTTTTTCTAGGTAGTAAACTACATTTTCCTATATAAAATATAAAATAGAAATCTCAGCACAAAACAGATTCCTGATTACATTTTCTGCTGGTGGCAGCAGATCCTCCTTTGTCCTAATCCATTTTTTCTTTTAATATTCCTGAAAATTTGACCCATTATTCATACTTTCCTCCGAGATAATAAATTTACACCAATATTCATGATGTAGCAGACTTGAATTTGGGGGATTATTTGTTTAGGTTTGTCACAGTGGGTATTGCTGCTCATCTCGTTCAGAGAATGAAGTGAGAGACTTGCTACAAGTCACTCATGGTTTCTGTTTATACCTTCCAGAATAACAAGGAAAGACATTGAAACACAAGTACAGCTGCAAGCAAAGGAACTTCTCTGAGCAAATATTCACGATTATTGCAGACCATCTGGTCCAAGCAGCTGACCCAAGTAACAAAGACATCTTAAGTAAAATAAACCCATGTAAGATATTCATAAGGGACTCTGGTATCTTTATTTACAGGGAACATACAAAATGCTGTTTCTTCAGAGCACAGGAGGAATCAAAAAGCCTTTTCTCACATCTTCAGCTTTGTTCCTTTAGTCAATACCTGATTGAAACCTGAAATTTCTCTCAGAGGTCCTGGATTCTGTACAGGCATTTTAAATTTTCCCCTTTCCTTTGTTATTCCTTCTTACTTACACACACTTTCTTATACCTCTGCCTATACAGTCCAATTTCTGAATGGTCTGACTGTACCACAACAGAGCGATGACACATGTAATTTCAGCTGGAACTTGCTGCTGCTTCATAAAGAAGATGTTTTCCCCACCATACGAGGTAAAAGACAGCATTTGCATAAACCCCCCAATATTCTAGAGCTATAACCCACCATGTATTCTGTGTTTGGTACCACCAAGAGTCTTGCTGTTGTAAGCTATTAAAGATCTGTGTAAAAGTCTCTAAGCAAAACACTTTGAGGTCTCCTGAAAACTGTTTATTTCTTCCTATATTATTGCAACCCAATTAGCAAAATGATAATTAACATAAATTCCCGGTTATCAGCTTTAGAGCAATAGTGGATGTTTTACTCATTAAACTGCAAGACAAAGATTTGCCAGTTGTTAAATTACCTTTACCAACACCATCCAGCTCTCCCTAGTCCTCTTCTATACAACCGTTAGGTCCTGAGAACACCTAAGACTGAGCGTTTTCAGTGCATGGCCTTGGATTTAGGGAAAATATATGACAACAGACTAACCCTTGGGCTCTTTGAGATGAGATTATTGACAAGCACTCTTTCGACCAAAAAAAAAAAAGGCAGATTAATTTTTTTTTTAAGCAACACTCCATTTAAGAAAAATTAGTACTCATGCAATCTGAGTGGGTTCTGAAGATACCAGTTCAAACCAATATCAAGTCAAAATACCTGGTTTCAATGATAAAATGTTCCCTTCAGTGCTCCTCCTCCCAGACCTTCAGTTATTAATCTTTTGGAAGAAATTCTAAATCAATTCCAGGGCGATCTGAGAAGAGAATGATACTATTTACTACATCCTGCAGTTGTTCAACCTTGCCAACGAGTTCTTCCCTGAAAGGAAATCAGAACGACATGACTTGCCATAATGCAGCTCACTATTTGACAGATGAGTCATCGTGTCGTAAGAACAAAGTACTCCAAGTCATGCATTTACTAATCCTACCAGAATTAGAGAAGTAACAAGACTGTGAAAGAGAAATGTGAAGGCAAAGTAATAAATCAAAACTCTCGCAGAGCATTTGTCCCTTAAACACCAATACCATCATAGATAATGATACAGTTTTGGAAGTTCTCTTACTTCCAGCTCCCATTCCAATTTAGTGCAATTTTATTTATTGTAAACTGCTCTGACATAGCACATATTTTTCATCGTGGGCTTCATTGTACAACTTTGGAAATATACAATCTTCTAGTCAGAGGTCACCAAGATTTGTTCCCTCTTTCACATCTATACAAGATTGGGTTTATTTTTTTTTAAAAATGCCAAACTATTCCTTCCCCAAATGAAAGAAAATTGATATAAGGCACAGGCACTCAAAAAAAGTTGTAGGGAATCTAGACTAGAGAAATAACTATTCCCTATTTCATAGATTGACTCATTCAGCAAGATTTTCAAATTTTTCAGTGGCCCTTTGGCAATGGAAGCTTACACTATGAATCTAAGGCACGATCTCACAGTTCACTTCCTCTCCTATTTATCATACTGGAAAAAAAAATCTGGCCACACACAGCTACAGTGATTTTTTTTACCACCACACACACAAAACCACAACCACAGCTAAAAGTACTAGTTGAGATAAAAAGATAGGAAAGCAAAGCAGGACAGAGACCAACTGGAAGTCGACATAAACGGCTTTTGGGGAAGCTAGACAGTGGACACCTTCCCACCACGTTTTCAGAGTGCTTCCGCCTTTGGTAACAAAAACATCACGGTCGTTAGCTATTTGAATTTCTACCTAGGAAACATTGGCAGCAAAACCAGAACTCAATCGTTTCCAAGAAGGTCACGTGAGAACTAGTAGGAAATTACCAGCTTATTAAACATTCTTGTTCCCCTAAGTACTTCTAGCATCTGGTGTAAACTGAAACCCTCACAGTGCCTCGAGTTGCTTCATTGCACTTTTGTTTATAACACGAGGCTGTATTTTCAAGCTGCAGCTGTGTCTAGAAACTCCACACAAACTAAAAGCAAACCAAGCAACGGGGAACATTGATTTTAAAAAGACACCAGATTTCATGGGGAGTAATCTAGAAGAAAATGCACTGTCATTTCATAGAAGTCTTAGAAAAGATGTGCAGCAAGAAGAATAATAGCGCATTTCTGCTCTGAAGCCTGGTACGTCTTGTAGTATTTGTGACTGAATTTCTGCAGAGAAAAGAAACAAACCACACCTGTGAGAAGATGACCCTCCCATTGACGGCACAGACCAGTTTTCCCTGTCTTTACTACTTGATATTTATTGATATTTTACCAAATTCCTTCTAGGCATGGCAAGTGTCTCCTTCTGCAAGAAAATACTTACAAGCAGCACTGCCTCCAAAACTAACCCAAGCCTACATTACCCCACAAAAGGTTATTTTTCTAAAAACCACACAGCGTTTCTTCTGCACCACTGCAGAGCTGCTTATTATTTCATAGATGAGGATTTGTGGACCGTTTCTGGCAGCCTGACCTTACAAGGACATTCTGCAGGTCTCTTTCAGCAGTAGAGCTGTAAAGCCCTAAAGATCTCCACAGGACAAGCTCTTGTACCGAACCGCAGCTTGGCCCCAGTGTTTTGCTGTCACCCTGGCACAGTTCTGGCATACTGGAACCAGTGCTCCCCAGTACATAACTCAGACATAACCCAGCTGGCATACCCATGTCAAGATCCATTCCCAGTTAGCAGCGTGGACAGGCTGCATTGTCCATCCTCCAAGGCTATCTCAGACAGCTTTGCACCTTGTGCAAAGTCCCAAGTTTACATGGTACAAAGAGGAGTCATTTCAGCACTTCTGCCCTGGATTATGTTTTAGTGGCACAGAGGCTCTGCATGGGGCTTGCAAGAGCTTTATGGCAAGTACTACATCATCTAAATACCTCTACAGTGGTACTTGGCCTCAGTTCCCTGGTTTCCTTGGTTTCACCCAGAACTGGCATAGGCTTAGATTTCTTCAGCCTTGCCACAGGAGACAAGCAACTCAGCAAGATTTGCTCCTACGAGATGCTGCCCTCGTTCCCCACACCAGTCTGGACCTACATCCTCACTCTACATGAGAGATGACAGACTATATGTTCTGTTGCCGATTTTTTCTCCGGCTTCATCAGTGCCATGAACGTCCTTGCCAGGTCCCAGATGAACAGTTGCAGTTTTGCCCTGACCAGTGCAATGGCCTTTACCACTGCCATCAGATCAGCTACTGAGCCCCTAAAGAAACCAACACGTTTGTTTTGTCCTCTTCCCCATTGACTGGGGTTTTAGCTGATGAGGCACTCTTAAAACCACATGTAACGAACTGAATTAATTTACTGAAAGCCTTAAGGCTCACTCTCAGCATACATAAGAAATCTGCCTGTAAGAAGGTAGATTCACCACCTGCCAAACAGGCAACAACTCTGCCAGAACAAAAGGATCTATCATACCAAGGGGAAAAAACAAAAAACAAAAAAACCCCCAACATTCTAAGCTCCACTTATGTGCTTCAACTGAGATTAAGCACAGCCACTGGCCAGCCAATACTTAAAATTCCAACATGGAAAGTGCATAAAAGCTGAGAGTACTTGCTCCTTTTAAGAGGCATTTTAAAGAGAAATAGTTTCCTTCTTTCTCCCACCAGTACCTGAAACCTGTCCTAAAACAAAGGGGGAAAAACACACCCAAATGCTCATAGAAAAGAAAATCTGCCATCTATCTTCAAAAAGCATAAATAAAGCTTGAAACTTGAAGCAAGATATATTTGGGCAACTTATATATAGCTGGAAACCTCTTCAGCATTTGCTTAGAAAAAAAAGTCTTTGATGAGCTGCTCTCCACCTCGCATCAGCTAATGATGATCCTGGCTCCAGACAGCTCCGACTTGTCCCAGAGAAGTGGAGAAGATATACTCGCTCCACCTCTTCTAGCACATCTGACTGAACCTGCCACAGCTTGGCATCGCTGGGGCACTGACTAATTTTAAACAAATGAATATTGATTTTATTCCATTTTTCACATCTCCGCTTAAGGGCTTGTTTCCCTGTGTTCTGCCAAGCACACAGCTCTGCTTTCTAAATTAAGCAGTTTTCTAACACTGTGCCAGGATAATACAGATTCTTAACACTCATCCCTGTAAAAGGCAGAGAGAATAATGTGCCAGAAGGGGAGGGATGCACAGAAAACAAACCAGCCCATTTTACTGGAAAGCGTTGAGGGCAGCTGGTAAGGGAGAAAAATGCCAATCCTTCCCAGAAACATCCTGCCCAGCAGCAGCAGGGACTCCAGTGCTGCCCCAGTAACCCTATGCGCTTGCTCTTACCTGGTGCCACACAAATGGGCCATTATTTTTCTACTGGTGCTTTGACAGAGTGGACCTACCCGCTTCTGACACTATCTGTGCGGTGCCTAGTTGTCACCAAATGCTTGCACAACATTATCAGCCTGGCTGCTACCAGAAAGGTCGTTTCTGTCTAGCAACGATAAAACCAAAGCTGGTTTTTAACCATAAGTGAAGGAAAATGAAGAAACAAACATACCTTTTCTCTTGCTAAAACCAACTAGAAAAATAAAAGACGGTTCTAACAGCATGATTTATAGATCAATTTTCCTGGCTCTTCCTCAAGGGAAGATGAGAAATAGCCACAGATAGATTTATAGACAGACTAACCCATTTAAATGCTAAATTGCAATCCAATCTAGCATGAGCTACAGCATTAGTGTCTGGCTTTCCTATCTGTTGACAACCCATACAGCAAAATCTTTGAATTATAATTAAAAAAAAAATTGCTTTTCTGCTGGTGACAGGGAAGAGAGTTTGGGCAGGTTGGTTTGGTTTTTTTCCCCTCTATCTCAATGCTAAGGTTTTCCACCGGCCTGGGCAGCCCTGAGGAATTAACTTTTCAGTGCTTTGCCTCTTCCCTGTCCCTGAAGGGTTCTGCCATAATTGCTTGCATCAAAAAGGAGTGGGTGAGCAAGTTTCAATCGCCTTGCTTTGCTCAGGAGCCAGACTCCAGTTCGGAAAGTCTCTTGCCATTGGGGTAAGCGTGTCTGACCAAGAGATCATTGCAAGGAATGGGAGACCAGCCAAAAGGTCTGTCTCTTCTGTGCGGTTCATAGCATCACATAATAATTGCCTTTCAGGTACTTCTTTGCCCTAGTTGCTTCTATGGGTTAAACCTTTCAAAGGTCTCCCATAATGCACCAAAGCACACGGCTTTGTGCAGGCAGCAAAGCACAAAACTCGTCGCTCCAAGGGAGGCATTAACGAAGAGCATAGGAACATACGGTACAAGTCCCTGGATAAAGTGTAGAACTTTGTGTCGTTAAAACCCCGCATTGCATCTACCTAAAGTCAATGGTTCAATTAAATATATAATTTCAGGTTTTCTAGAGAGAAACATAAGTATTTCAGCTAAAGCGTCGATGAAGCTCATCCCTGTACTTGGTTTAGAAATGCCCAGCTAGCCACTGGAGGTCACGGAGGATAGATTGGATGTGTTATCTGGGAGGCTGCAGCTTTCAGCGTTAGCTTTCTTATTAACCTAAGGTGACGCCTAAAACACAGATCAACACAGGAGACTCATATTAACACCCAAAGTCAGGAATCCTGGTGATAACATGCTGACAAAATTTGTAAATTATAATAAATAACAGGATGCCTGTTTAGACGTGATTAAGGACCTGCCAGCCAGCAGGCAGAAGATACACCCGTCCAACAAGAAAGCCTCACAATACCTTCCAACTGCTTTTCCATCACAGCCCCTTCTGTACCAAGATGGGATAAGCACCTTATTAAACATACCACAATCCACATTTCTTCATCAGTTCTTAGTGTTTCCTATTAAGTTTTCTTCCTGTGGTTCTCAAAGTTTAAGCACCACCCACCCCATCCTTCTGCTTGCCATTTTGCCTGATGTCACCTGTCCATTAGAGGAAATCTCTCACCCATGGAGGTTATTCTGCTATTAAGTCCCATACTAGCACTTCCCTCCCTTCAAAAAAAAAAAAAACCACCAAAAAATGTGAATATACCGCATCAATACTTTGCAGCTACCTTGAAACTGACCCTTAGAGAGAAATTATGCTAAAAATAAAAATTCATTAAAATTAAAATATAAGTAATGTCATTTCAAAAGTTTTATACGAATGGACAGAAAAATTAAACACTTCCATCCTCTTTTCCTTCAATCCAGGTCAAAAGGTTTGCCTATTCTTTTGCCAGCGTCCTTAAGAGCTATTTTGAAGTTAAACCTGTGCAAGGAGATTATTTCTCCTCTTTTTCCACTTCCCCCTTGTTTCTCACTGTTCCCCAAAACATTAATATCACCTTGCGTAGCTAAGTGCAAACGTCCTATCCTGGCAGGAAACAGAATCTGTCCTGAAAGTTATTAAGCTAGAAATAAATCATTTACATTTTTCATGGTTATGTGAGTGGAATACACATAGAATTCCATTTTCCATCTCAAAATGCAAACAGACGTGCATGGTATTAGTGCTGCCTGGTTTTCATTGCTCTTCAGTGAAGATGCCCAGCGGTAAACAAACACTCCGGGGATGTGGCTGAAGTGACTGATCCCAAGCCACCATGAAGACCCTGGTTATCTTTATTGCTTTGTAAACATGTTTACTGTAAACATGTGTCAAAGCTGTTGAGAAGGCTAATTCTAATAGAAGAGGGTAAGAATAAAAAGAGAAAGTACTGGAACTGGAGGGTTGGGGGAGAAACCAGTCACGTAGATAAGCAGGGCCAACTGGCTTCCTGTGGTGGGGTGGATGAGAAAGCACTAATTTAAAAACCCAAGGTGAACACCACAACGTCTACAAATAAGGTGCTGGAAGTGCCAGGTCTGACCTCACCATGTGGAAGTCTTCCAGCTTCCAAATCAGTCCACACAGGTCTGTCCAGAAAAGTCCTGAAGAGCAGCCAACCATCAAAACATGCACATACCAGTTATACCAAGGGTACCATAGCTGCAAGGTTTGAGAAAGCTGCGTCACATTTTGTGTATTTGTTAAAAACTGATGAAAAAACAACGTTCCTTTTTGATTAAACTTGATACACCACTCTATTATATCCGAAATACATTTATTAGAATAAAAGTGAATGGAATATTTATAAGCATCACAGAACACTGCCAAGAATAAAAACAGTGTTTCTATTCGATTCCTTGTGAACATACTATTGTGTTAACCAAAAGGAAGTTAATGGAGAATTAAAATCCATCCTATTACTAGGACACAATTCATGCTAACATTTGTAAATTAACTAACGGAGATATGTCATCACTTACAATACTGACCTACTTGATAAAATAATCTGTCACCGAGCCATCTCCTAACCACTGTAATGAGCTCCAGTTAAACGTAGCAGCTTCCATTCAACAGCACGCTTCAGAAACGGCAGACTCTGTGTGCTTTGTGACTAGAAGTATGCTCCCATTCCTAAGGGTACAGAGAAGAGCTGATAGGAAGAGGGGGAAAAAGAGTGAAAAGGACATTATTAAAGTAGTTCAGTCAATACAGTAAACTGAAGACCTAATCTATTGGATCTCAGTCTGAGCAGCACACGGGGAAGATTGCTGCCTTCTTTCCTGTGGGTACTCGCACGTGGGCAAGTCCTGCAGAAGAGTCACCTTGTCTGGTAATGTTGTTTTACTGCCATCACCTAAGAAAGAGAGAGATTTGCTCATATTCCCCATGTGGGGGGATCAGTTCAGGCTACCACAGTGGTCAGAAATCCATCCTGCAGAAGCCAACTAGAAGGAAAAAGCAAACTAACTTTTACAGGAACTTGACAGAAAACTGAACGACTCAAAGGCAGAAATAATTTGCTGTTTTTGTTGTGACAAGCTTGTCCTAGATCTAGAGGGATTCTTATAATGGAAGCTTTGTAACACTGCATTTACATGAAGTTTTTACTGTCATGAATATCTCCATCTTTGTTGCAGGTTATCACAGGATTAGCTAATAAACAGGCCTGCTGGCTTTTCAAAATGTTGTGGACAATGTTAGATACTTGAAGTTACGAAAGAAGTTAATGTTGCCAAGAGACTGGATATAAGAACCTGTCAGAAGGTGACAGCTGGTTTAAGGGTGGGAAGGAAAGCACAAAACCCCCATCCATTATCATGAGTTGGTGATGAATTGATTTATTGCTCAAACAGTATTAAACTGCCAAATAAACCGGAGATACCTAGTGTTATGGGGAAAAAAAAGCTATTTATTAGCAAAACCAAAACAAAGTCAAGGCGGCTACTGAATTTTTTCCTCCTAAACTGCCACCAGTGTGAACAGTTCAGTATGACTGGGAATTAAACAAGTTTGACACAAATTATGACAGGAATAAACATGGTAAAGTTATTCCAGATTTTATCATTACTACCTTTATTTCCACATTTCATTTCAAGCACCATCAGAAATCAGCACAATAAATACAAAAAGCAAGAGAAAACCATGTGTTTTATTTGTATCGAGGCAGAGGGAGCTCATCTCATTCACATCAAAGAAATGGAGAGCACTTGATTTAACTGAGTTTTTGAGAATTTACAGAAAACAGAAAAACCCTCCTGCTTATCACACCAGGATATGACTGAATCTCCTATGTGCAAACTCTCCCTTTTCGTTTAAACTTGGCACAATTTTTTTATTGCCCACTACCCCATTTCACATCTTTGCTTGTCCAAGTATCATATAACCTCTGTAAACATGTGGTTTATGTGTAAACTTCAGCGTGTAAATGGGAAAGCGCTCATTTATCCCCCCCAAAATCAAGTATGAACTAAATATCAGATTAATTAGACCATATTCTCTGTAATATTCTCTCAACAAGAACTGCAGCATGTTGAATTCATAAAGAGGATGCAGAAACGAAAAGCAGATGTGCAGTGCCATGCATTAGTGTCATAACAATATAAGGCTATAATAAAAAAGGTCAATTTTATTTTTCTTTTTTTTTTTTTTAAAGACTACATGCCAAGACAAAAATCAGGGCTGTACTCTGAGTCAGTTCAGTTTGGTAGTGTAGGATTTTTTAGCTTAAGCAAAGCGTTCACTTCCAAGCATGTTCACCTGCTGCTGTGTTCGATAATAGATACTTTTGTCAAAAATACAACAACATGTGGATTTGACTTTTGTGCAGTAACAATTTTTTTTTTTTTACTTCTGCATCTTCAAATTCTTTATGTGGAAATAAACAAGAACTCTGTTCCCAAAGAACCAACGAGGGTAAACGGGAAGAAACATTTCAAATTAGACACTCCTAAAAAGAACAGGAACAATAATATCTCTGCAGGAAAGAAAAGTTCAGCAGCCTGTGTCAAAAGACTGGGTTAATACTATTTTTATATGCTTTTTGTTGCTTCTTTGTTCACTTAAGTAGCTATCGGCAGCCTGGAAAGCCCAACACCAAAGATTTCCTTTATTGTTCGATGTGTCTTTGTAGTGCAGAGCAAAATCAACCTCAACCACTGCAAAAGGAAACTGAAATCCCATCCCAAAGTTGTTACAAGTGATCTCAAAGTAATTGTAGTATCACAGGAATTAAAACAACTGTCCTTTTTCCTCTAATTATAACTTAAATCTACTACCTGTCACTTCTACTTCACATTAGAACGTTGGCTTAACGTTGGTAACAAAAGCTTTTCACTGGAAACAACATCTAGTCAGGCAGCTGGTGCATCTCAGAGCATTCCGTCAGGAGAGACACGGAAAAGGGCGAAGGAGACAAAGCTGAAATCTGGCTGTGGCTTCCCTGTGCCTTTAATGCGCCGCAGAATCTCAGGCAGCACTGGAGACAGCGAGTTTCTTCAGATGGTCCATGAACACTTGCAAACTGACATCATCGGTGAGAATGGGTGCTCCAGACTCCTGTAAAACAGAAGGAAACCAGAACTGACTATGCTCGTGGTGAAGAAAAAGCATTTTAAGGTGCAATATGTTCCACTGAATACACACCTGATATATTTAGAAAGACCTCAGAAGCTGGAATGGCTGAAATACTCTGACAAAACCCAGCAGACTGTACATTTACATACATTTTCATATGTTTACATAAATTCAGGCATCAACCACAACTAGACTCTCTTCCATATTGATGCAAACAGCAACGAGCTGCAGTATAGCAATACACTGATCTCGACCACAAAAACATCCAGAGATTCTGACAGCTGCCAAATATTGACTTACAAATTTTTAAAGGCAAATAAAACTGCCATGTGGTTCCTCTCTCATTCCTCTCAGTGGAGCAGACAAACATGAGAGAAACAGCAACATGCCAAGTAACACAACGAACAAATCAGGATCTCTCAGTGATGCTCAGACCGATCAAAACAGCAAAAGGAGGACACAAATCCACCAAGGGTCTGCCTGGGTTGACACTGAGTGAAGGCCAACCTGCTTTCTCAAGGAGAGCTGGGCCAGCTCTGCGCCACCCCTGAGAAACACCAAACCAAATGGCTGAAGCTGACACCACAGCAATATCAGACCACAAAAAATGGTTTGTGATGGCGGCGAGGTGAGAATGATGTTCCCCTTCCAAACCTGCCAAAAGCTAAGCCTGAGCTCCCTTATTTAAGAAGCCACAGAGGAATTACTAAATCTGGGGCAGGATATGATTTGCCATCTCGTGTCTTACACGTGGAAGGACAGTTCACCATCCTCTTCCCTCATTTCATTACAGTATGAAAAACCAAACTAGCCAATCCATCACCCCACTCCAAACATGGTTTCAGTGGTGCGTGAGTGCCCTCCTCAGGTCAACGTGGACTACAAATTTTTCTGTACACTTGTTTAAGCGATGTGCAAAATAAAATTACACAAAACAATCCAGGAAGCTCAAGAGAAAAACAAGAGCAAATACTGTTTCGTTTGCTCACTAATTAAATGAGCAGAGAACAGTTACTCTTAAAGTACAGTCAATATGTAGCTTCAATGGTCTGATGCTGTTACATCTTCATGAGAAAATGACACTGCACCGGTGCTCACCCACAGCAGTGGTTCTCCTCCCACTATAAAAGCTGAATGTGGAAGAACATGGGATGCAATGTTCAAGAAGAGAAGCTGCTCCAGAAAGCTGGTGGCATCAGGCCAAAACTGTGTTTCTTTATCAGCTTCAAGGCTTGACATTAGTACTTGTAAGTACATAATGTGTGACTTGATTTCTGAAATAGGGATAGAGAAGTCCCCATCCCTGGAAGTGTTTAAGAGACATGTAGAGGAGGGATACGGTTTAGGGACCCTGGCAGTGCAGGGTGTACCATCGGACTCAGTGATCTTAAAGGTCTCTTCCAACCAGATGATTCTATGATACTATAAAGCATGCAAGCTTCACCAGCGGATTCACACTTACCTGTCCCCACGCATACATATTGTTGTGAGTCTGAGAGGGATTTACTTTTGAAAGCAGGAAACGAGCCTTTAAAGAATAAAATACAGGCAATGAATTAATCTCAAATAGAAGCTTTTGTACTCAGAAAAAATAATGTGTATGAAATAAGTCTATTAGTTGGAGATATGTCTATTATGTTTTTATTTGGAGATAACGGGCACAGAGACCTATTCAGAAGAGCAAGGAGCACCTCTATAAATAAAGTAACTTTTCTGTCCTACACACCTCACACAAGGAATATGAGAGTCAAAGTCAATGTGGTAAAAGTAGTAATAAATAACAAATTAGGCAAAAAGCTATTATTAATACATCTGGCTCTGCAAAGCTTTAAAGTTCAAAATGTTCACTTGCAATTGACATGTGTTTTAGCACAGAAATGAATGTTTACCACTAAAAAAAAAAAAAATCTCCTGACATTGCTAACACATCGCTTCCTAGATTATAGAACATACACTGTGCCCTACCTGGCTTCCTCCATGCTCCGTGTCAATGTATCTGGGCATTGGAAACCTGGAATGGAGGATTTCTTGGGCATCATCTATTGGAGCTTGCAGCAAGTGGTGAAAATTCTCATATTCCGGCATATCTTGGTAACCTGATTTACGCCACTGGGCTATGGTCTGGGGACAGGGGGAAGAAAGAAGTTTAGAACCGATTCACCCATCGTCCTTAGAATACACACGGGCTTTTCAGAGGAGAATGTGCCATCGCTGGTTTCTTCTCTGTTGCTGAGTCTCATTGCTGGCTCTCACCTGAGCTACGCTGCAGCCATGCCTGGCCCTGGCCAGGCACCACATTCATGTGGGCCCCCACCCGTCTAGCACTTGGAGCTGCCTCAGCCCCACTGACATCTCTGATGATCTGGACTGGAGGTTGAGCCTGGCTCCTGTCTAGAAGCTGCCTGCCTTGCTCAGGTACTGCGGGGCCAAGTCCTCACTGGTGAGGGTCTGCCTGCCTTGCAGTCATGCTCTGTACCCCCTTCCCCTTCCCTCAGGAAGCAGCCTGCCCCTGCTGCTTCCTGACAGCACCTTACAAAAACACAGAGTTTTCTAGTTAAGAAGTGTTAAAATTTAGTAACTACTTTAAAAAGTGCAGCCATGAGGACATGATCCAGAATAGCATCAAACTCTCAGATGAAAGGTCAAGCACTAGGGGTGCGTTACCTCCGCTTTCGTAACGCAGCACTCCCACAGAAAAGGATATTTAGGTGATAAATGACAACTCTTACCTCTCCGTGATAAATCAGGATCTGGAAAAAGGTGTCCATGAGGAGAATGCGATCTGGTAAAATGCTGCTGCTATCCAGAAGAACAGGCTAAAAGTTAAAAACAAAATGTTATAAAATAAATAAAATGGCATTACCACCTTTTTGAATCAGTCACTGAATCTTCAAACCTTTTCCACTCACTCACTAAAGCTCCGTACTTGCTTGTTTTCATGTTATACATCTGCAACCCACACAACTCACACAGTATCAGCCTGATTCGGAATATGTAACTTCATGGAAGGAATAAAGTGTATTCAAGAGCTGAAACCTCTTCCATTATTATGCGCTTTTTTAGTTTTTCGAGTTCCTCCATGTTTACCTATACAACACCATTAGTCTGAACAATATTTCAATGTATAAAGATTCAGTACTTGAATTCAAGTATAAGATTTGGGGGTTATTTGGGTTTTTTTAGTCTTGTCCTTGCAGCTGCTACTACTGTGCACGTCTCTCCACCAACAGTGTATATAGTAAATACTCATGATTTATGAAATCTAACATACTACTTAAGGTATTTATTCACCTTTTTAAGGGCAGTGACACTATGTTGACACTGTCTGATTTAACTGAATACGATTTAATTGGATCCATCTTATTAGGGATACCAAAAATATTAACTATTCCAAGAATCAAACAAAAGATTATTACTCATTCTGCACTGAGGTGTCAGCTGCTCCTGTGCATCACCCACGTGACCACTTGTTATTCATACGTGGAAGAAGGATCTCACACCTGAGTAGCTCTTCACAAACTACCTCATTACTCTAAACTCCCCGTGAAAGGTCAGCTGAAAGGTTCTGTACCAAATCTATTCATCATGGTAACCACATCACATTAGCAGCTTTGGATGAACACATTAAGATAAAGGGAATTTTGTCTATTTCAAGAAAACCTCAACTTTTCTCTCAAACTCCACAAAAAAAGTACATTTGGAAATAAAAACTTTTTTGTTGATGTTTACATTCTGGCACCAGAGAAAGAAAACTCCTAGAACTCTAAAGAACTAACAATTCCTTAGCTTCAAACATCATCTCTTCGCAAAGTGACCTTTGTTCTCAAGACTATGCCACACCAGAATTCTAAGATACACCTTGTTCATAGCATGGTCTGGCTGAAATGAGGATGCTTTCACATGCACCACATTTTAAACCACCATATTTGATTGTATTTAACAGCGAGGACAACAATCATCTCTCTCTAAAGAGCACCTGTGAAGCTACTATTCTGTTATAAATACAGATACCTCAGGAGGTCCGTTGAAAGAGTACGCATAAAGAATTGGCTGAACCATGATAAGAGACTGGGTTAGATCTTGACGCATAAAATGGTGACGATAGTAGGAGCTCTCATCTGGACTGTTGTTAAAAACTTGTAAGAAAGGAGATCTTCTCAAGTGAAACATAAACTGCAACACAAAAAACATTTGTTTGAAATTTCGAAGATAAAAAGGAGAGTTGTACAAGGAGAGGAATGTTTTTCACAAACTACTTAAGAGCCATGCCACAACCAAAATGAATTCCAAGTCCTCCAACGTTTCCAGCTGGTAGAGGCATCTTTGACAGTTTTTATATGCTCTCATGAGAGTTAAGACAGAGATCAGAATGGATAGCAGCTTTGAATTAAGAAAAAAGTTAGTATCTCATTCTACAGCACTACACTGATAAATAATACGCCTGAATATTGCCAAAGCCTTCCTTTAAGTTCTACTGTTCCTATGGGGAAGGCTGCCGTGCTTGAACACACGAGTGAAGTTATAGCATGTGAACAGAAAAAAGAACAGACACATCTTCCTTCTACTCACCTGTGGGTAAAGCGAAAAGGTTTCTGAAAATCTGAAAGAGCTTGGATCGTCCTTGTGGTATTCTCCAAATTTCTGACACTGGAGCAAAAGAAAAATTTACCTAAATTGAAAAACACCCTTGCTTGGTCACGCCAAAACTGTTGTTTGTTTTTAATAGGATGTGAGGTGCTTAGAGCTTTGTAAGTGAACAAAAACCTGGCAAAACCACTGACATAAGTTATTTTCTTAACAAGCAGTTATTTCCTCATGTATGAGGCTTTAACAGCTTTGGGGTTTTTTTCTGTAGAAGAGTTAGATCATTAAACAGCCCTAGAGAACATGTTTAAAATTATATTACTAATAAACTACTTACCAATAAAAAATAAAAGCAGAAAATGGAACTTGTGAAAATAAAGAAATTCCATATGGTTTTCTAGACAGTTTTTTTTGCTAAGAAGTTTCTTCTACAGTATCATTATACGCAGCAGGAAGTAGACAAAGCTTTAATTTCTGCTAATGTCATATTATAATTTCTCTCAATTGCTGGCACTTACCAACTGCTGAGGACTGAGGAAACATTAATAAACAAACTAAACCTGCATCTGCTCCTTTTTCCACTTAGAGGAGAAAATCTTAGTTATAGCCACTTGTGGAAATGAAGCATTCAGTTCATCACTGAACACTAATTAAGAATGATACCTCTGGAGACAAGGAACCAGCCTGTCTCTTTTAATATAGCCCTTTTTACCAGCCGTATCAGTTGTCTGTCCAGCCACCGAAGCACATCAGGCCCCTCCTCGGTCTCTGCCCTATACACTGCCAACCGAGCCATGAGAATTGCAGCAGCTTCCTGGTCAAATGATGCCGCAATGTTTTGGATCTGTGTCTGCGCATCTGCCCAGCTGCGGAAGAAAAATACAGGTATTTGCATCACAGTGACAGGAAAGATGTCCAACCTCAAGACAGCACTTCAAAATCAAGGCTCATGCTGGAGCTTCAAAAACCCACTAAGTGTAAATGAGCATCCTCTCAGCAGAGAGACCTGACTCTTAAGCTGAATTTTCATTTGAATTAACCAATCTATAATCTCCTCCATCTCACAAGAAATGTCACTGGACGCCGAAAAACACCTGTAGAGTATTAAACATTACTTTCCAAGGTTGTTAAGTACATTGAATCAAGGAAGCTGCAGGTAAAGGTTATACTTTTTATATATATATATATTTACAGTCCCTGACCTGCAGCACTCTCAGGTTCAGTTGTCATCTTTGCCATGCCCTGAGTCCGACCATCTCCTCAGTTTAGGCCATAGAATTTCACTTTAAGATCATCATTATCATCTAAAATCACTTGGGTTACTTCAGAGCACTCCCATAACATCGTTATACAGCCACTGCAATTGCTCTGAGGAGGAACGGCCCACAGAACAGGAGAGGCAACTGTCTCAAGGGTATGATTGTGCCTTCACCACCTGTGGCACTGCGATTCCCACAAGATTTTCTAACAGGTTTATTAAGACTAAAAGGCAAATAGATATCCTGCTTTTTCAAAAATGGTTCACCACAGGTAAAACCTACTTTCTGGCAACTGTGGTCACTCTGATGCGTCTCTGTCCACTGGAATGCTGGTACTGAGTCACAAACTGGATTGCACCACGTCCTCCTTGAGGAATGGGAGCATTGTGCTAAATAGAGGAGGAAGAAAAACCTAAATGGAGGAGAGTCTCAAGATTTTATAGTATAATTCAAACACATATAATCCAATTAGTAAAAAATTATAAAATTATTTGCAATAGGCAGCTCGAGTTATCTAAAGTCATTGTCTGCATTTACTGAACTATTAAACTTGGAGACTTAAGGGATAGCAGGAGCAACTGCTACCTCTTTCCTTCCACATACCCTTACAGAAACAGCTCTAAAAGGGGCTCTGTACAACTGCTGATTTGATTAGATTCTACTGGAACATCACGTGATCCACTAAAATTACAGGGCAACAAAACCAATACTACCCTAAAATGTTGATTAATGAATCCCAGACAGTGCCACCAAAACATAAAAGCTGGAATCCAGGTGCAAACTGAAATTTCAAAGCTCTGGCCTTTGAAATACAGGTTTATACACTGCTATCAATTAATCCCAAAAGAGAAGGATGGTTGAAATCAGCAGTTACACATCATGACCAGACCTGTTTGAGAGCTCCTAATAAAGAGACTAAAATGAAAAATGGGTAAGTTCAAGTTTTCAGGCTTCAGCAGGCACACAGAATAGAATTAGTGCTTAGCAGAAAGTGGACAACTATTTATTACCTGGTTGACCACCTCAAAGTACAGTGCAAGTGTTGTAGTAGGATTAAGTCCACAAATCTTCCACTGACAAGTACCTCCTGTTCCAATCTCCTGCAGAAAGATTTTGTAATACTTTTTACAAACCACAAGTTTTACCTTGTTTGTGACAGTAGAACATCTGGCCATCTCTCAGCAGGACACAATGGCAAGGCAACAGACATGAATTCACAGTTAAATTTTCTGTTACCTTCTATGATTTAGATATGTAGCTTAAACAAGGAGATGTAAATGTAATTGGTTTTGGGGGGCTTAACTTTTGTTGTAATCTATACAGTCCTTCAGGTGATAAGAAAATCTGTTACCAGACCACTAAGGAAAAAACCAAAGTTGATTATATTGAGATTTTTGGCCCACGAAGATGCAATCACAAATACAAAAAAGCAACATGAAAAATGCTTGATTAAAGAAGGCGACTTGAAAGCATTTTCCTACTGCAAAATGCTCTCATATGCAGATTGTGAGGAACAAAAAGTCTTTTCAAATATAAGACATTTGCAGGAATTGTTTTTGATTAGTAATCACCTGCAGAATTAAGCTGTATTAATACCATCGGATAAGAAAATCAGTGATGATTGTAGTCTTATGTAAATATAAAGGAGTTGCTTCAGGAGCCTGTAATAGCTGGGTATTCTAATCAATTAAACGTGCATTTGGTGAAACAGCAACACAAACGGGAAGACAGGGCCAAGATAAAGAGGGATGTTTCCATGGTCTAGTGTCCTCCTGTTCTCTCAGTCTTTCCAAACAAAGTATTTTTAGGGTTCTGTTTGGATAAAAGGACATAGCTCTGATTTTAACTGCAAGTAACAAGGGACCTGCAAGGTCAAATACAGTTTGAACCTAATCTAGAATGTGAATCTAATCTAGTAGTGAACAGGATCCTATCCAAAAGAAAACCCAGTCCTTGCACATATTGAATTTAAAACTAAAAAGTAAACACTGTTTGTTCCATCTATGGAAAAGTTTCAGCCTCTCTTCAAATCCAGTAACCCTAAATCCTGTTTTTCCATTGCAGGTCATTATCTCCGTTTTCAGCAAAGTTCACTTACATTTTCTGAGACACAAGGTCCTTTAGCGTTGAGTGAGACACAGGGTCCAATCGCTCCTGAAACCTTTACTTCTCTTGAAGTCTTTATATTTGGAAGAAAAACATACATTAATATGACATGTAAGAATTCATCGACATTTTAAGATTAGTTAGTAAAAACCTCATCATGTATCAGACGCTTGATACCTTTAGGAAATGTTATACATATAATAACACTTGATACATTTAGAGAATCTTTCCATGCTCTCACTTTCTCTACTTTATTATGTATGTTTGCTGTATCAGTGAGTACATCTGAAATAATGGCATGAACGTAAATTGAAACATGGAGAAAAGCTGCTGTGATTTATAAACCAGAGTCTAGAAGGTATACAGGATAATGTCTGTTTTCTAGCAAAGTTATTAAAATATGCACAAGATGAGATTAAAACTGAAGAGTAGTAAGCCAGGCCTATACATACCCCACAATGAATTTTTCTCCTAAACATATTTAGCTAAAACCAAAATCTGGTAATTTACATTCTTTCAGTGTCATTTTCCAGTCTGAAGTGATCTGTACATCCCTAAAGGGAAAGGATCCCACAGTTCATAGCCACCCTATTCCCGTGTTTCACAAACACATTGATTTTTTTGTATTCTTACCTTTATTTCTAATGTGCCACCAAATCCCATTTTAAATTGTCCTTGCATATCCTTTGTGAATACCCTCTGAAAGGTTTGCTTGAATAAAGAGGTATTGAAAGAGTCTCCCATCACCATGTAGCCTCTAGACAACAACAAACAAAACCCTCAAGTTAAAATAAATTACTTTTGTATGATTTAGCATATATATAACTTATTTCTATTAAGGACTATAACTAAGACTGTACACTGTGAGGTACATCTTTGTCTTAATATGGGACTATCACTAAATTAATACCCTGCTGCAATGTAAAGAATGAAATTTTTAAGTGAGCTTCTTGCCCAGTCTGCATCTTAAGGTCACTGTGATTATAACATATAACAAAAATCTTTCACTGGGAAAATACTATACCAGACTTCAACACTATGAATGTCTCTCAATGTTGTCATGCAAAGTCAATTTACATCCAATACCTAGTGTTCCAGACTTACTTCCACCCCATTTTATTTTGCATAGTTCACTCATGATTTCAGACTTAAAACTATGCTCAAGAAACATGACTTATTTTTATGCCTAGAATATTTGGTGGTTGTAGCTGCAACAGTTGCTGCTTATCACGAAGTAAGACACACTGAATTTAGGAAACAGTAAAGGGAGATATTATTTTCATTCATCCAAAAATATTAATTAAATCATGTTAATAGAATACGTTAATGGGTCAAACATTAGAACCAAAAAATGTCATTTAAGATTTCAGGTGGATACTCAAAGATAGACGAAAATAGACATGGGCAGAAACAGAAATTCCTCCCTGTACGCAGGATGATACCAAAGAGAAAATTGAAATAGCTGTAGGAGAAACAGACACAAACTACACATTAAGGCTAGTTTTGCTGGACAAGCAGAAACAGAGGAAGGCGAGTCACAAGAGCAGACAGAAAGAGCAAAATTACACTGTAGTAAATAGAAAAATACAGCTTGAGTTTGCTACAGGAAAAGAACAGGAGTCATATATGCCAGTTAAGTCATAACTATAAATATTCTGAGCACTGGAAGCTCCCAAGCTAAGGCTACACGCACAGCTCTGAAAAGAAGCAACCATCAGCGATTAGCGTGGTCACGCTGGCCTGGAACTCAGTGGCGTGTGTTCATCACAACCTGTGGCTGCAACTCTCATTCTTCTCAGTATACCTAAATATTAGCACATGCTTTGGATCCTCTGTCACAGGAAGATCTTGACAGGCAACTAAGGTGGCCTGTTACCCACAGATATACCAGTTATTAAACTGATAAGCAAAAATGCTTCACTTAATTTTACGTGCAGTTGGGATTGACAAAGCTAACAATAACAAGCAGGAAAAATGAGCTCAACAAAACAATCCAGACGCCTAACCTAAAACTCAAACGGTATAGAAAGCAGGTGGCTGCACTAGTAAAGACAAAATATTATGAGTGCAGAGAAGACTTTCAGAAAGAGAAAGAAAAGGCAGTCTCTGAAAAAATACGGAGGCAGGATTTACAAAATGAATAAGGTACTTATCACGCAAGCAGGAGTCAAAAGCTATCCCAGACTGTCAATGTGCACAATGGGAAGCGTGAGGGTGTCATCCCCAGTGACAGCTAACAGCGGAGTGGCTTCATGAGAAAGACTAGAATTTGCTTCGATCATGTTACAGTGAACTGATGGCAAGACAAGGTGGAGGGAATACAAGACCACATCTGGAATGTGGAACTGCACAGAAGCAAAAATCAGGAGCAAAAATCATATACCTGATAATCACTTAAGACAGCAGTTGAACCTATGAAGACAGAAGAAGGGCATAAACAAGACACTAAGAATAGCACAGGGTTTTGTACCACTCTGAACAGCAAGAGAATGAAGGATGACAGGTCATTGCCTTCACAGTTTACACATACACACCCTGAAAAGAAAAACAGCAGCAATGCATAGGACAGTGGTTCTTGTTAAACAATTTTATAAAAATAAACAGGTGCATCTTCAGTTAGATCATCTTAGAAGCGGATAGACACATACCCAGTGTAGTTGGGACAACACTTCATCTCCAGAAGCCCAGTCTGATCCAACGCACATGCATAGATGTCAATAACATGACCGTTCGTTGCAGCCCGATTAGCCAGGGCTTCAAAATGCTAAATCCAAGATGAAAATACAGTTCCTAAGAATTCTCCTCATCTTTATATTAAATCCTAAACCCCAAAATTTTTGTCATATAACATTATCAGACTTTATTCACATCATGTTCTAACACAAGCTGAAAGAGTATGTTTTCCTGAAGTTAAAATTAAGACTGGTATTTCCAACACTTGCAGTATTTTTTCTGAGCTGAGAACCTGACTCAGTTTAGACGGACCAGTGCTTAAACTAGAAATTTACCTTCATTCTCCCTTTTTAAACCTTGCATTAAGTACTAGATCCAACTCAGAATTCACCTTCCTCAAGTGTCTATAATGGCAGGTGCCTGTGACGGAGCTGTTTAAGCTTCTGTTGAATTCATCTTAACTGATTCCAGCAAGTTTTGGGTGCAGTTCACCTGCCCAGATGCACACTGAAGATGACATGAACTACATCTAAACTGTACTCTATTCAGAGATGGGTAAACAAAGCCACACAATTCCCACCTCTTTATGCATTTGCTACTACTAACAGAGTTTTACTTACTGGTAAGATGCCTAAAATGTCCCCCACCATCATGTCTTACCTTCGTACCCTTTTTAACATATTTAGCGTTGTCTTTTTCAATGTCATGCCAGGATCGTATAGGTAACTTCAACTCATCCCCTACAACCATGCCAGGTCCTTGCGTAGCTGGTCCTCCAATGAACATCATTATACGTGCACCCGTGTTAGGAAAAGTGCACTGCAGGAAATGAAAGAAAAATACAATCATCGGGTTTTGCTACAAATGGAACAAAAGAAACAGCTATGTGAGTATTTATGGCCTTGAGAGGATTCTAACAATAACTATACTTTTTCCCTCCCCAGAATTAAATGGGCCACTAATTCAAAATCTTGATTTTGCCTCATTAAAATGTGTAAACACCTACAATTTTTTTGTGTGTGACGGATAATCTCTGCCAGAATCATTACAAAAATCTAATTGATTATTAAGGTTTTTACATATTGATTGTGGCAGCTTTTTTGCCACAAGATCATCTCTACATATCAGCAGAACCATACTTAGAGCTGTTACCTCAAGGAGCCCTACAGCTATCGAAAGAGCGACTCCAGAGGAACGTAAGGGCCGTTTTCCTTGTGGAACAGGCCAAGGATCCCGTTGCAGCTCACCCAAAAGATCAGTAAGATTCATATCAATTTTCTGCACTGGTTGTAAAAATCTGTAAACAAATACATGGAATTAGTTTAGATTCAAGCTGTTAAATAAAAATTGTACCAGCTGCTCACCAGCCATGTCTAACTCCAGACTGCAGTCTGGATTCAGAGCCCTGTCTCTGCCTCAGCAAGAAAATGCAGTTTGGTATTCCTACACAGACAGCACACTCAGCTTAAGAAGTTCAGCAAAGAGCTCGTAAAACAAAAACACGCAGACTCCGAGATGTCACCACTATCCCAAAAGAACCCCATCTAGTCAAAGGAACACAGCAGGTGGTGACCTAAGAGTCTCAGAACGAAACTCAAGTCCCACTACTTTAGTGAAAATCAAAGATCAGAAGAAACAGTAACACATAAAGGATTTTTTGTGCTCTCTGCTTCAGGCTGCCTTCCAATAAACAGCTGCATTTGTAGACAGGGACTCCAAAACTGTCTCTTTTTTATCTTTTTAACGATTTCTTTTATGCCATGGTGGAATACACAAGAGAATGAAACCCCAACCCGCAATTCCCAAATGAGACACAGAGCAGGAGAGGAAAGGAGCAGAAGAGAGAGAAAAAGGGATAGCAAAACGATATCCACGTAGAGGGGGGCACAAAAGCAGCTATGAACACTCCCCAGTATATCAGTCAAGAGAAGCATCACTATTTACAGATCTGTGATGTGCCTCTATAATGTTCTCTCACAACGCTTCCAATCTTCCATCATTCAGATGGTTTTACCACCACCCATTAAGTCTTTTCATCCAATACAAACTGTGAGAAACAGACTATAGCCATTAGTCTCCCAGTAAATTTGTGCCTGATCAAAAGGTTCGACTGTCAGTTACTATTTTCACTGTCATAAAATGTTAAGTTTCCTGGTAAATCAGTGTAGTTCAAGTATGTTTTTTAGATGTTTTAAGCACCTTACCTGTTAGAAGGTGGTGGCTGCTGCACTTGAGGACCCCGACCAACTTGTGAAACAGCTACTTTTGTAAGCCCCAGCATTTCCTGTAGACAGAATGTAAGATTTGATTACAAAATTTGTTTGCAGACTATTTGAAGTTCTTCACCATCATCACCTTGATTTCTTTTTGTCTGCTTTTGTGCATTACCTGCAGCTGTTTTGCAGACAGGTCCTTTGTTCCTCTGAAGACGTAACATTTGGAAATTCCTTCACAGCCAAGCTCATGAACTTGCACCATTCGGCCAAAGGTAATGAGACCTACTAACGCAGTTGGTGGCAGGAGACTAAGGGACATTTGCATGGATTCCTTCAGAGCTTGCAAGTCTTCATCTTCCATGCAAGTGTCCACAACATAAAGAAATATCAGAGGCATCTGAGGCCCACGCTGTAAGAAAGGCAGATATAACCACATAAAGAGCAAATCAAACAGTTACAGAATCATACGTGAACAAATAACAGTATGTTTTGTAAAAGTTTTAAGTTTAATGATGTCAATGTTCCATCTAACTTAGCTCCTTTGCAAGTAGTAATTAATATCTGAGGCCAAAGGGGAATGAAACCCCTTCCATTTGCTGTACTATGGGGAAATATCCCCCTTCCTTCGCATTTCAAGAGTTGGCAAAAAGTAAAGATTCTGTCCAGTCCTCGCTCTTCGTAATGCGAATGACTCACTGAAGCCTTACAGATTTTAATCCTCAAAATGACACTTAGAGATTACAGATTTGCAACTGCAATTTTGCATGGCACACACACAAATCAAACTGCTGGTAAAGAAACAGACCTAAGAGAAACGCTGCCTTTGGGAGAGACCTCTCTTTTCCCTTTTGTTTTTGAACCAGTCTTATTAGTCATCCTCATGTCCTGTCAAAAAGATGTTTTTCATTTCCAATCAATGCATAAATGTTCAACCCACCAACAAGCACATACAGACTCACAGTCACGAAAATGGAGTGAGGAAATCAAACTGAAATGAATTCTTTTTGTCTGTTACAAGGCTATAGACGTTAAAGATCTTATTTAACAATTTTACCTGTACTACATATTCAATGCTGGAGAACTGAGGCAAGAGTTCAGCTGGCTGGTTCATTTCAGATATGCCAGCATAAGTAGGAGGGAACTGCAAATAAAAAGACAGAAATTCATTTTAAATAAAAAATTATGACTTCTACGTAAAACAAAACCATAGGCATGGACTATCCTCTACAACAGATGTTCACTGGCGCTGTCATGAGTGCAGTCTATGAAGACACAGCTGCACACTCAGGCTCTTACTGGCATTTTCAGTTTGCAACTGCAATTTGAAAAATGAGGATTTTCACTTTTTCCTTACAATAATAAGATTTTTCTATATCCTGAATGTTTCATTTTCTTACCTGATTTCTCTGATAACAGAAGTTGCAAGCCCAGAGTTTTGCTCGATAATCCACTTGGCTATAAAAACACAATAAGAAAAGTTTATATAGTATGAACAATTCCATTTCACTGACCCTAGAATACGTTTCTTAGTTTTTCAAAAACACACTGGCTTTGAAAAAGCTCCCTCCCAATATACTTGTTCCTAAACACACATATTACAAATTCAAAACACATGCAGATTTACACAGCTCTATCGGGTAAATTATTGTCTTTAGAGAGGAAGTATGGTCTTTGAGGAAAAGAAACAAATAACAAATTTAAGAACACAGAGTCAGCACCTTTATTACAGACTTTCCGCATGGTTTTAGGCAAATCACTTATTCCCATCTTCATTTTTCTTCCAGCCCTCAGTAAAAGACAACCCTTCTGAACAAGTTAGCTTCACTAAGTCCTACTCCCAGGAGAATCAGCCACTGTGTCTGTTTAATACCAAAAGGCAATGTTACATCTGCTTTGAGATTGTCTTTCCTCCCAAGCAGGGACAAGTCATTCACCTAACTGGGTTGGTTCTACAGGATCTTTTATATCATGTCTAATCTCTCACTATCACTCAGTTCCTTTCCATGCCTGTCAAACTCCACCTCAGAAACTATTCTGTTTCTTTTCAATACTCCTGTGATTGGAATGACATGCAAAATGCTCCCTCTACGAACTCACAAAACGTGTAGTTCCAGAAAAAACAGCATACCTAATCACTCATTACATTAATTACTTTGAAAAGACTGTTAAATGAAAGCTGTGTTTTCAGTATATATGTTACATATGTAAATCTATGTGTAGAAACTTCCAAGATCTGAAAGTTTGAGCTGGAAACTCATTTGAAAAGTCCTTGAACTTCCACGCACCAGACCTTCACCACAGTTAAACCAGCACTAAAGATTGTTTGTCAGGTAAAATATCGGCATAGCTTATGTATTAGGTTTACCATAAGGGATTAAGAACAGCTCGACAAGTGGTCCTGCTGCACAAAACTGGCTCATACTGAATAGGAGGCAAATCTGGCCGTTCCTTCAGTGGCGTGAAGAGGGCGGCCACCGGGACCACCATTCTGGTGGCTTCAAGCCGACTTGAGGGCCAAACGTTCCAGCTGAACCGAACTCCATCTCTGTCCTCGTTCTGCTGGATAAATTCCAGGAAGGTTGTCATGGTCAACTCCTTTGTTTATCACTAAAATAAAACAAGAACCATCAGCAGGATGTTGAAACACAAACGTTTTGAATCACTAAATACTGAATGCACTTAATGACAGTCACACGTTCAAACCCTGTAACCGAGTTACAACCCATAAACACTGAGTAGTGCTCTTCAAGTCCTCAAAGCAATGTGCAGAATGCCAAGGTGAAACAAAAAAAATTAAGACACCAACCAGAGGCAACCCAGGAGCAAATCTACGTGTCTCAGCAACTGCAACACAGGGAGCTGTAGGGGACTTTGGGCAGAAGAGCTCTTCCACCATTGCCTTTACTCAAACTGCTGTGAAGCCATCGGGCAGGGAACAAAACTGAGCAAAAGCAAAGGCAGAGAATATCTAAAAGTCATAAATAGTTCTGAGGGATCAGAGACAGAAGATACTTCAGGAAATAGCAGCCTGGTATTTGAAAAGGATGTAGAATTTAAGAAATTTTTGTCCTAATACATCAAAATCTGTCCATGATTTATAAAAAAGGTGAAGGCAATGTACAAACACCACTGTGCAGTGACTAACAGAGTGCACACAGGTACACAAAAGATTTGTTTGGATTTATTAATCCAGCAGTGGGGGTGTCACTGGAACAGGACAACCAGTCAAGACCAGCAGTCACAGAATCACAGACTGGTGGGGTTGGAAGGGACCTCTGGAGATCACCCAGTCCAAACCCCTGCTAGAGCAGGGTCACCCAGAGCAGGTTGCCCAGGATGGTGTCCAGGCGGGTTTGGAGAAGGAGACTCCGCAACCTCTCTGAGCCTAGGCCAGGGCTCTGCCACTCTCAGAGTAAAGAAGTTTTTCCCCATGTTCAGGTGGAACTTCCCCTGTTCCAGTTCATATCCATTGCCCTTTGTCCTGCCGCCGGGCACCACCAAGAAGAGTCTGGCCCCATCCTCTTGACACCCGCCCTTTAGCTATTGATCAGCATTGATGAGATCCCCTCTCAGCCTGCTCTTCTTCAGCTGAACAGATCCAGGTCCCTCAACCTTTCCTAGTCACAGAGATGCTCCAATAGTTCTTTATCTTTCTTGAACTGAGGAGCCCAGAACTGGACACAGGACTACAGATGTGGCCTCAGTCAGGCAAAGAAGAGGGGAAGGAAAACTTCCCTCAACCTGCTGGCTGCTTCTTTTTCAACACTCTTCTTCACGTACCCCAGGATACCATTGACCTTCTTGGCCACAAGGACACATTGCTGGCTCATGGTCAACCTGTTGTCCACCAGGACTCCAGGTCCTTTTCTGCAGAGCTGCTTTCCAGAAGGTTCAACCCCTAACCCATACTGGTTATGGGGTTATTCCTCCCCAGGTGCATGTGCCCCTCTTGCACTTCATTAGGTTCCTCCCCACCCAATCCTGCCTGGCTTCCTCCCTCTCACCACTGAGGCTGAAGGTACCTCACATCCCTGCACTACAGCAGCCTGACTCGGCGTCACACAGAGAGGCCACACCTCAGCGCACAGAGTCACGAGCTGACTATACCTGACTATGAAGGCCTCACTCGCAGGTAAGTAACAGGATCCATGTCATCACTCTAACTAGATGCAACAGAACAGTTAAGACTTTCTAACCATCACAGGGATCAAAAATGTTTGATGTACCATTCAGAAAGCTGAACAAACAGTTTGGAAATACGTTACTTTGAAATGATGTTATTGAGATGCTTCTAGCAGCAACACGAACAGTAACAATAGTTTCTTCAATTCTAAAAGCTCCTCCTTCAATCTCAAGACCTTTATACACTGACATCCCACACATAAACCTGTCCCAATACGCATCATCAAAATAATATCCACTAACCCTTGGAAGCTCATACAAACAAAATCAACATGTTTCTCTTTGTAGAATTTTAAGAGTTCCAGCAGCAATGGACTACAGTTCCTCATATGACCACGTATTTAAATACCACTAAATCTGCACCGTTCATTGTGCACTTTTCTTACAACAAACCTGTTCTTTCAATTTATTACGCATTAGCAATCAGGTAAAAGAGATTAATAATAAACCTTTAATTATATGTTTATGCCAAAACCAGTATTTTGGACACAAATCTATTTTAGTTCCAAGAAGAAATTCAAATATGAGAATGACTTACCTAAAGCAACTACAACTTGTCAAACTGAGTAGCGAAAGTGAAATTCTTGTCAAATACAACCATCCTCCAAACTTGCTCTCCAGTTTTGTTCACGGAGGACTTTTTTTATATGTAAGAACCCACCCAAATTAAAAACCACACATCCAAATGCAGCAGGCCCTGCCTGAGCCCCGGTTTTATACAGCTTTACCTACACCGCCAGGCACCCGTCCAGAGCCCCCGGCAGCGGCACAACGACCCCGGTACAGAGGAGCTCCGGGACCAGAGAGCTGC
>NW_010433317.1:172946-175892 GCF_000710305.1 Buceros rhinoceros silvestris | reverse complement strand
GTTCCTCCATGTTGAACCCAGGACACATGGAACTCGTGACATTAGCAGACCTCACTACTTATATTTTATGCAGTTTCTTCTCTTGACTGTAGGTATGTCAGGAGATGCTGTTACAGTTGTCTGACTGTGGTGGGGCTTGAGAGATACAAATTGGTTTTGAAGCTGACATCCAGTAGTAAATAAAGGAAGACACATTCTGAAGCATAACAGTCCTGGAAAAAGAAATTCTGTTTTTATTTTGTTCTTAGGAAGCAGTATTTTGATTTTTGAACAAAAAGGTAATAAAACAAGGTCTGGGTTTTTTTTCCTTGAGAAGGGGTGTGTGTGTGTCTGTATACATATATGTGTATGTAGATAATATATATATAAAAAGTATATACTCTATGTGTATAAAATATTTTTATGGAAAATGCTGTAACAGCAAAACATGGGGTTTGGCTGGTCATTTTGAAGGGAAACCTTTGAACATGGCTGGAACCAAGCAGTTTTCAGAAATAACAAATGTGGTGGAGTCACAGGTGGTGTATAATGTACCACACATTTTGGGGCACATAAACTTTAGTTTATCCATATGGTGGAATCTTTAGCCCTATAAATATGTAAATACACACAAAACTAGCAAAGCTTTTGAAATTAAATACTGTAGACCATTCCATTCCAGATTGGTTACAAAATATTAATCTCTATCCCTGTAAAAGCAGGAATTTACTGAAAGAACATGGACAAACCTTTACCCCTAGACATCTGAGCGGTGTGCATGTAATATTGCGCATGCTATTTAAATAATCCTTGAATTAGTCACACATTTATCAGCTTGAAGTTGCTAAGTTTAAAGCTTCATACTGGACTGCAAACAGTGAGCATAAAAGCTTCTCCCAAAAGCTAATATGAGAAAACTTACTTTTTTTTAAAAAAAGGAAAAAGGGAAAACAAACTAACTCCACAAAATCCAGAAATATAGAGAAAGGTTTGGTAAGAAGATTTTGAACTGGGTTTAAATTTTTATGTGTTGGCATTAATCTCAGCTTTCAGTAAAGTG
Organism: Buceros rhinoceros silvestris; assembly: GCF_000710305.1. Classification (NCBI taxonomy): domain Eukaryota; kingdom Metazoa; phylum Chordata; class Aves; order Bucerotiformes; family Bucerotidae; genus Buceros; species Buceros rhinoceros. The sequence continues at coordinate 174,853 of NW_010433317.1, read as the reverse complement.
CTGTTGTTGCATTATGTACTCCATTACTCGGGATTTAGGTCCAGTAATGATTTCATGTGGAAAACGTAAAGATAGCTCTTTCCCAGGAAATGGGTAGGGTTTTTTTCTTTGTCTGCTGCTATGCTTGTGTTCAGTTGCTCTGGCCACAAATCAGCAGTTTCACCTAACCAAGTCCTTAGCTCTGTGAGTGTGTTCTAGTCTGACACAAGCAGTCTCATGAGCCATGGCAAACATTAAGGAGTTGCAAATAAAGCCAATTCTCTCACCAGAGGATACAAAGATCAGTTATTCTTACACTCTGTTCAGTGGCTGTGGTGGCATTCCACATGTGTTCTGTGTGATGATCTCTTTGTAACATTGAAGTAATCCTAATGACCTCAGAACATCTGCTCCATCATCAGAGAATCATCACAAGGGACTATGTTAAGTTTCAGGCTTAATGAGGTGTCCTAAAAAGTATAGATCTCATAATTAATGTCTGTGATATAAAATTGCTGAAGCATGACACATATGATAATAGGTATTTATCTTTTTTTGAGCTGGTGCTGTTGTACCCTGCTCTAGCTCCTAAGCAGCCCTTCCCTGAAGGGTTTAAATGCTAAAGGCTAGAAGCAGTGTCGATGACACCTGGCTTAACCTCACTGTCTTAGCAACTACAGTGAACAAACAGAATCCTTGTCACCTTTGCAGAATAAAACATGGAATGAGTGTCTTGGTTTGATGCTTTCTTTGTTTTTTTTTGTCATTTTGGAGTTAAACCTGGTGTTTCAACATGATTTCAGGCTTGTTACAAGGACAAAGTTGCAGTATTTTGGTTTTCTTTTTTCCTAAAATTCAATTATTTGACTTTCTTCTGGAAGTAACAGACATGATAATTTCAGGGTCACCCACTGTAATGGGATGCCTGTACTATATCTCATGTTAATGATAAAACATTCTAAATTGTGTTTATCTGACTATTGTATTAATGACATTCTGACTATTGAAATCTCTGTTGGTTTTAGGCTGTAGTTCACCTAGTAGTTCACATGTGCAAGAGAAATTGGAGTTAATTCTCCCTTTGAAGACATGGTAACAAAAGAATGTGCTCTTAGTTGGTCTGCAGAACCATATTTCACTTTGCTGAGCTGTGTGTCATATATTCCCTTAGCTGTGTGTCTGAAAGACCGCATTTTTTTTAAGCTATAATTACCCCCAGACAAGTAGTTTAAAAAACAAACAAACAAATAAAAAAGACTGTAATCAAGCCATCAGCTGTGTATAATGTTGTGGACACAGAGAACCCATCTTTGTGCCTGCTGAAGTCATTGGGAACCTTTTCCTTGACCCCAATGAATGAATAATCCTGCTTATACTGCTTTGGACCTCCGCTCAGAACATGGCTCTGAGTCCCTGCTAGTGTATCCCTCGGGGAAACAGACACAGAAAATGTTTCTTGAAAACATTTATTTTCCCCTTAAAGATACCAAGGGGTCTCTTAGAAAAAGCTGGAAGGATAGAAGTTGGCATTTAATCTTTGCATGTGTCGGCTAGCTTTGGATAGATAGAGGTGCTCAACTTCTCTTGGTAGCGTATTGGTATTGAATTCTTTGACCTGACTGTTGTAATCAGCTGTTCCCCCAGCAGAGACCCACCACGTACATCTTAATAACAGACCCCCTGTGGAGAAGCAGTGGTTGAGTGTTCTTAAGTAGTGGATTTAATCTACATAAATCTGAAGTTCTGTGGATAAACATTTCAGCTAGAGAATGTGTTAAACTCCAACTCCATGCTCTCCTCATGCAAACAGAGGATTCTCTCGCTCTGCTTCATGAAGTGGATTTGTGATGTTCCTCATTAACATTGTCACAGATACAATATTAAGTTGCTCAATAATTTTATTTTGTTTCTTCTTCCATCCTCATTCC
>NW_010433317.1:169782-172866 GCF_000710305.1 Buceros rhinoceros silvestris | reverse complement strand
TTCCTGCTGTTCCTTACTCCTTTCCAACAGCCAATAGCACAGGATTTGAAGGGCATGTTTGTTATGCTAGGTGAAGATTTAAAGGAAAAAAAAAATTAAAAATTTTCCCACATAATATATTGTGAAGTTTTGGTGTGCAACAGGGTAGTTCCTTGAAGAATTTTATTAGGTTGCTTCCTAGAGATTTGATTCTGAATCCCCAAGTGTTTTAGAAGAGCTAAGCTGAATTCACAGCAGAAAAAATTTCTAGAGAAAAGTATATTAGCAAGTGGCCCTATGGTGATTGACTGTGGTTCCTATGCCTTGATTATGTAGAAGGATATAGACAGATAGGGAATAGGCAAGAAACTGAGATGGAAAGGAATGTAAGAACTGATCAGAGAGGATGTGGAAATAAGAGGAAAGGGAACGTTTATCAGTTCCTCTCTAGTGGAGGAATGGAAAAAGAAAGAAAATGACAGATACAGAAGAGCAGATGCAGAAGATGATAAACACATCTGCTTGGGAAAGGCAAAATTCGAGATAGACTGGGATGGCTAGAATAAGATTGCAACTGAAATAATTTGGTGTAATTCAGCCTAAGCCTGTGGTTAGTGTAAGCCAAAGATTTAGTCTGGAAAAAGCAGGTGTGCTGCTATACTGCAAAGCAGCCCATTGTAAGGGCCCATTTTGAGTACGTAAAATAGACTGTGCTGTGCTAAAAAGGCATTTTACACGTGGCTTAATACTTCAATGTGTTTGTATTGCAACTACTCTTAAGCCTGCTTTTTCTCTTTTGTTTAGACCTTTTTTGCAGAAACAAAAGACCAGCCAAGAACTCTGAGCGGTTTGACATGTACTTGAGTTGTTGTGGTAGTGGTTGTTGTTATTATTATTGTGATGTTCAGTATTTCTGAACAATATGTGATTTTCTCTCTATTGTGGTACATATGCAGAAATTTTCTGAATAACACAAATTTTAAAAGTGGAATACATTTCCTCAATGTCAAATAAAACCCAGTTATTCTCAGCAGTAAGAAAATGATTACTTTGGCACTGGAACGTGTCTGTTAAACTCTCTCCAATGCAGATCACCTGCTATTCCAATTGTCTATATTTTTGCTAGGTACACCTGGTATGTGGAGGAAGTGGGCTAGTGTAGTGTTGTGTGACATCATAAGACTGCGTTGCCTTTCTTTCAAAACTGCTGTTTGAGATGCAGTTTTTGTTGGTGACATTTGAAGCAATGTTGGGTTTGTTTTTTTTTTTTTATTTTGACATCTCCAGGAACATGGGATAATGGGAAGCGCACCGCAAGTAACAGTGATATTTCTTGCAAGGTTAGCTGCTCCTGACCAGTGCTCACATTTTTTAAATTTATCTTTTAACATCTGGGCTGGTAGATAACTTGTACTTTCAAATGGAAATACAGTTTTAAAATAGTTTGGGATTTTGATCCAACGTGACCCAGAGTAATTAATAATTCCCTGTGTAACCTCCTATTTCAGATATTTACACCCTTTCCTCATCTGAATTGCAGGGTGGTGTGTGCTTCCCAGCGTCATATTAAAATGGTGGTTCTGAAATAAAAATCAATACTATTTTGTAAGAACTAATGCAACTTTCCACTAGAAAGCATCTTACTTTTGAAGAGAACAGAAGCAGACTTGGGGCTGCAGGGTTAAGTGGAAGTGCATGCACCTGTACGTATGTGTACAAATAAACATACAGCTATCTGGCAGGAGAAGGGGAGAAAGAATAACATTCACAGAGCAAAATCTGATGTATCCTCTGGATATATGCCCCTTCCTAGGTCAAGTTCTCCACCCTTTTGTAGAAACTGCGTAGGTAGCATGGCAACGTGGAAAGATTCAAGAGATCTCTGTGGCTAAGCCAGGAGTCAGAATATGTAGCTCTGATTGTAGTTGTGCAGTTTGTTTCTATGCAGATTTTTTCTTTTTTTTTGTTTTTTTTAAGTACAGTCTGTGGAATTTCTGTTGTCCAGTGTCGGATGTCAACTATGTACGGCTCGTACTCAGACCAGAACTCTGTGCTTGTTCATTTTTTTTTGCAGTGGGTCTCTAACAGAAGGATAACTCAGCCCCACAAATCTATACACTTTGAAAGTTTTAATTAACTTTAGGTAAGTTGACTGGAATAAGAAGAATACCAGTAAGGCAAGCTGGAAAGCATACATGATTTTTCTTTGTATGGAATCTTGGGGGTTTAATCTGCTGTCTCCATGTGTATTCTTAGAGCCTTTACCTTAAATTATAGCTTGTTTGGGGCAGGGATTGTCCATGACGCCTTTCAGAATGGATCCTCATTCTGTGGCATAGAGCAGTAGAAACGTAATTTGTAGTTAGCCAACTCCTCAGTGTTTCTGTGGTTGGACATTTTGTATTTCAATATTGAATGCTCTACAGCTGTAAATTTTAGAGGTTAAAAAATAGCCTATTTATGTAGAAGCAAGGAATTTGATGCCCCAGATTGTGCTGTTTAGGAGGAACGATGTTTCATAAATTGATCAAGCTCTGTCTTTAAAGGCATCAGAGTTTTTTGTTTGTTTCGGGATTTTTGTATCTGAAATTCCTATTAGAAGACTAGAGGGAGATAGAGAGGAGGAGAGAAGGGGCATGAGGAAGTACAGTAAAAGTTTGCTGCTGGGACGAGTTTACTTCATGCAATGTTTAAATTAGGAGTCAATTCAAATTCAGAAGTCCTGACTTCTGTTCACTAGAATTTGAGAAGGGCAAGGCCAAACAGAGTGGTAACATTCTATTATGGTTTCTTCATGTTGTTATCTTTATCAGAAACAGAGGTGGAAAATGTGTGCTGCAAATCGTGAAGACCATGAAAATAAAGCTTATACTAGCATCAAAAGTGAAGAATTTCTCTGAATGTTTGTTCACAGGCAGATGAAAAATTGAATACCAAAAAGCCAAGAACCAAGAAATGTGCATAGAAGAAAACAGCATTATTTCAATACCACTGGAACTTGGAAATTCAATCCAAGGAAGAACCAGTGAAATAGTGGTATCAGAGAGGAATGTGAGGAGTGAATTGAAAGCCTGTTGTAGGTGAGGCCATGTTGTAGCAAAGAAA
>NW_010433317.1:157046-169694 GCF_000710305.1 Buceros rhinoceros silvestris | reverse complement strand
CACTCTTTCAACTTACTGTTTGAAAACCAAGAATGCTGGGCAGTTGTAACTTCCCTCCTCTAAGGAGGGACTCCAATGAACTTATTTTTGGAGCTAGATATTGTTATGACTTGGATAAAGCTCAAAGAAAAGTTGGAGTTATTTATAGGGAATTATGAGCTATGTGTATTTTAGCTAAGCAATACCTAAGGCAAACATAATAAACCTTAAAACAATTGAAATTGCTTATGTTCTAAGGAAAAGATAGGCATTCAAAGATGAAAAGAGAACCAGAAAAATCTGATTATGAGGAGTAAAGCGCAGTTTGAAAAAAATACGTGCAATTATATGGTAGTTTTGAGTGAAGCAGAAAAACTATATACTGGAAGAATTTGAAGCTGCACATGCTTTTCATCTACTTTTTCACATTGCTTCCTTTTTGCCCTGGAAAAAACCAAACCAAAACAAACAAGGGCAGCTCTGTTGTTCTGCCCTCTGAACTTGTAGAGGGACAAGTTAGTTGTCTTTATCTCAAAAGGTAATGATGCATTAATACTTGGCAGTTTACATTCTAAGTCTGCAGAATAATGCATAGCTATTTAAAAAGACCTAGAGATCTTAAGAGATCTTAACTGTAGTTTCTGCTATCAGAGTTCAGCAGCTTGAAAAGGGACAGCTTATCCTGCTCATCTGCTGAATCCACCTGGGAAGAACTGAGATTGGTGAGTGGCAGACTGAGATGCATGTCATAAGTTGGGCTATCTGGGTTCAGTGGCCTCATGTGACCTTAAAACCTCATTGATTTTTCCCTCCCGTGGATTTCTAAACAGGTTTTATTCATTAAAATTCAAGCTGATTTACAGGAGTGCACTTCAAAGTTTTCTCTGTTGAGGGAACTGGTGACAATAAGCAGTTTTAACTTGTGCCATAGCTCAGTGAAGGCTTTAAGCTTCACTACTCGCATGTTTGTCATGGTTTAAGCCCACACAGCCACTCTCTCACTCCTACTCCCCTCTGGTGGGATGGGGAGGAGAAAACATAACAAAAGCCTTGAAAGTCGAGGCAAAGGACAGGGAAAGCATAGTCAAAATTGTGGTTGTGGGCAGAAGACAGACTTGACTTGGAGAAACAAAATCAATGTAATTTAAACAGCAAACCCACCAATTCATTTATCAATAGAATCAGAAGAGGGCAGTATTAAATAAAATCGGATCTTTAAAAATGCATTTCCCCCACCCCTCACCTCTTCCCAGGCCCAGCTCTGCTTCTGATTCTCTGCCTTCTCCCTCCACAGCAGCGCAGGGGGCAGGGAATGGGGGTTGCGGTCAGTCCCACTCCATTTGAAAACCCCTCATAGTCCTCTGTGGCAATGTGACATCCCTCCATGGGATACAGTCCTCCATGAACTTCAACTAGTGTGGATCCCTTTCATGAGTAGCGGTCCTCCCAGCAATGGACTGCTCCAGTGTGGGCTTCTCAGAGTCACAGCTTTCTTCAGGAGCAGTCCCATGCTTCAGCGTCCTGGAGTCCTGTGCTCCTCGGGCTGCAGGCTGATTTCTGCTCCACCATTGATCTATGGCAGGCTGAGCCCTTGCAGCCTTCAGCTCACCACGGGCCAAAGAGGAATGGTTGCTCCATCGTGCTTTCCCCGCTCCTTCCTTACTGGCCTCAGTGTCTGCATGGTTCTCTCTTTCCTGTCCCACTCCTCTTCTGAACAAAAGAACTCTCCCAACAGCTTTCCCCTCTTAAATATGTTTATCACAGAGGCACTGATTGGCTTGGCCTTGGCCAGACATGGGTCTGACTCGGAGCTGGGGAAGCTTTTTGAAGCTTCTTACGGGAGCCCATGTCAGTAGCATCCCTCCTCCTCTACCAAAAGCCCACCAGACACAAAACAAACACAATGTTTGTTCCCACAACACTGCATTCTCCTGCTGTGTGTGCTGCTCAGAATTGGTCCTGAGTCAGCTAGCAGACCAGGAGACAGTTCTTGGTTTAATTTTTCTAATGCAGGTTTGTTTTAAGCCCTTTAATTATCATTGCAAGGTTTGTCTGTTGAAAGTTCTGGGGCAGAATGATGAAAGGAGTTGCAAACAACCATGAAAGCATACACAAATATGTTTTTAAATGCGGAAAATGGTCATTTTTTCTTAGGGTTGCCTCTTATTCTTTGGTGGTTAAGAAAGTCCTGCACTATTAATTTTTTTTTTAAAAAAAAAATCTTAAAGAATATTAGGCATATGGTGGAAGTTATGAATGACTTTTTTTTAAGATTGATTTAAAAATGAAGACTGTACTGTGACATTACAGAGAATTTATTCCTCTTTTAAGATAATGGAATATAAATCAGCTTTCCCTTTTTATCAACTGTTGCTTTCAATGAAGCTGCTGGTAATTGCTTAAGGATCTCATAGCAGGAGAAGGGTGTGTAATCTGAGAGATCACTGGTTTACGTGCTTCCCTTGAGATTCCTGTAAATACTTGGAATTACCTAGCTTTCTACTTTGGTATAAATTTGAGAAATGCAGACTGTGAGATAGTCTTCCAGAAAGAAAACCCATACAGAATTACGCTGAGTCCTTCGAATACTGTGTTACAGCATGTGTTGTAAGACTGATGTTTTAACCATTATCTTCCTAGAGTGTGGAAAATATAAAATATACCGTGTTTATTAAACACAGTTCAGAATGGTATTTGCACATACAGTATAGGCAGTACAGGCAGCAGAGCATCTGTTAACCCATCCCTTTGAGATTTGGTAAAAGGTGCTGTAGATGGCTAAATATTAAAAAAAGAAAATCGGTGGCAACAAGCCACAGCATCTGAAGAACCACCAACTTTCCTTACAGTAAAAGTCATGTCTGTTGAGGCCTTGGGCCTTAGGGCACTATAAAAGAATTAGAACTTTTTGTTAACTTAAAGCTTATGTCACTCAGTGTTAAATTACAGATAATTAGAAAAATGCAAAATACCGGCTGTTGCTCTTGGTAGTCATCCTTGTTTCATGGTAAGTCGTGAAATTTTCATAAAAATCACATAAGGTTGAGCCATTATAGTGGTCACTGCAATTTCAGTAGTCGTCAGCTGATAGTGCTGGGACTGTGCATAGACTGAACAAGCAGGACATTGTCTTTTTCATAGGAAAAGAGTAGCAAAAAGAAATTAGCGGTGTTCAAGCTCTCCCCACGTGCACTGAACGAAGAGTAAGGTGCATTTGAACCACTTGTTGAATGTAGTTATGCTAAAATTCACATAACGAGAAATCTTGCCTTAGAGAAACTGATGACTGACAACCCCATTTTATAACCCGCTAGATGATTTCAGGAATGTTTAAAATCTTAATTTATATTCTTACTTTGTGAAAGCTCAGAAGTAGCTGAACTTAATTAGTGCAAGCGCATTCTTCAAAAGTGATAGGATAAATTCTGCACATTTAGTATCTGGTTAAGAAGAGTTTATCCCCTTTTCCTAGTGCAAAAATATTTTAAAATTATAAATATATGCATTATTATGTATAAAACAGTGTATCATCATCATGGCTTGGCTTGTGAACGAAGAGATGGGAAAGGTTTTCCCCACACTTACTGCAAGTGCGCTGATGGCGCTAGATGGCTTTGCAAACGTGAGTGCACCCTTCGGGCCTGCGCGGTGGATTTTTTAGGTGAGGCACCAGCGTGCGCAGAACTGGCTCCACCCTTTACACCTGAGGTTCATCTGCCAGGGCCTGGCGAGCTTGGACGGTGACAGCGAAGTCCTCGGGTCGTAGGTTTGGTTAGAGTGTCCTTCTCTGGGATGCTGGGTGCCATACAAGGCTGAACGAGCTCCATCTGCCCGGGTTTGGAGTCAGAGTTGTCCTTCTCCTGGGATGGCTGCCCGAAGGCTAGTGAGCCCATCCTGCCCGTGGACACACTGTGTCTGACCCTTCAGCTGAGACCTGTCTGGCCTGGGAGACCCCACCGGAGGCACATGCCACCACCAGCACAGCTCTCAACCTCACAAGGGCACGCAAGCTCCTTCCCCACGGCAAGGGGGTGCCCATGAAAGAGATTAAACAGTATATATACAGCTATTAAAAGCACAATCTAAAATAAAAATTGAGTAATATAGTTAGCATAAAAAGCTAAGGTATTAGAATTTACAGTGCATTATCTGTAGTATAATATGATTCTCTGACCTGTTTAAGCTGAAGCTTCCAGTGAAGAAATTTGTGTCAGTATCCTAGTGAAGATTCGCTGTGTAGGAAACTTCACTGCAAAGCCTATGGCTGTAATAACAAGTCTCAATATTGAGATTTCCCCCCTTCCCTTACCCCCCCCTTTTTTTTTTTCTCTTTTCAAGAGTAGTTGAGTTCATGGTCATTTAGAATAAATTCTGATGTGGTTGTTTTATTATTTCAGCACTCAAGTATGCACAGGGGATATTTGTATTTTCCTCTTTTGAGAAACGCTGCCTTTAATTGCCTTTCCAAGAATGTTAAAGTAAGAATTTCCTGGTGCTATCAAGTAATATTATTTAGTAGTAAAATATATATGTTGGATTTAGTTGTGTGCTTTTCAGTCTTACGAGCTGTTAACTGGTGGAGAAAAGACATTTAATTTTGCCTCTAAAGCTGTGTGCAATTTACATTATTGCTTATGCTTCATATGCAAACACATACATGGATTCAGATCTACCTACAAAATTAATGGTTCTCTCTGAAATGTGAAGCTTTCTAAACTAAGTGATTAATAATTTATGCTAAGATAGCTTGTGACTAGAAGTAGGAGGGTTTGGTGTCGATTTTGATATTACAGTCAACAAAAGTGTTCAGAAGGTTTTCAAGCAGAAAGCCTTTTCAGTACTTTTACCAGACGTTCAGATTCTGGTAGTGCTAATTAATAACTGTAATGATGTTATTGCAAGGGAATGTTTTGTGAAATAGAAATTTAAATAATGACACCAACTTCACATGTATAAATTACACTGTTTCATTTTCAAGACTTTTCCAAGACTTTTGCTTTATGCTAGCTTTAAGGGGAATTATTCACTACAGTTTTTTCCTGGTTTTAAGTTGGATCTGGTTACTTTCTTGTTCTGAATCTCTTTTGAGACTTAAGAAGCTTCTCAGGCTTATTTGAAGATAGTATTTTCAACAGCGTTTTGATAAATACATTCACAGTCTCAAAAAGGAGACTGACTCAGATGTCATTAAGGATTCAGTGGACCATTCAAATTTAATTTGAACAATTTCAGGTTATCCTACCTTCTATCACTAGATGCTTAGATATGCTAAAACTAACTTTTAAGGCAAACATGACTGCTTATAACACAGCAGGAGTTACTGAAGTCACTGAGGTGCCATCTGCATTCGCCCTCCTCTCAAGATTCAAGAACTATAAATCAACTCATCTTTCCCATATTTTTCTCACAACTACCCACCATGTTTAATTGTCATGGAACAGAGTTTAAGAAACTTGCCTTGCTTCTTACCTTTTCCGTTTAGAAATGTGTGATGGTTGTGTGCAGTTTGGGTAAAACCTAGATTGCTGTGAATGGCTCCTTCCATTTTAGAATAGGTAGAATCTGTGCAAGTATTTTAAAATAGAAATGTAGCACTTGAAAATAGAATTTTTAGCCTCTCTCTTCTTAAATGTATTTGTGATAACAAGGAAAAGGTTTTACAGATTAATATAAGTGCATTAGAGTGGTGAGCTGATACTTTTATCTTAAACACTTGGTCTTCTTGATATTTAATTCTCCTTGTAATGCTTTAATCATCATCATTGATAGGTCTGCTGAACAACAATATTTTTCTTTCTGTCCATGAGGCTGGCTTTAATTTTTAAACTGTGTCTTAAGTTGTTGGGGCGGGGGTGGGGCATAAGTGTTTTCAGTTTCCCGAAAGACTGTTTGGTTTTATTTCCTGTAAATTTTTGGGTTTCATGATTTTAATATGGGTTTTATAACTAATTTCTGAATATATTTATAGATGATAAGCTAAACATAGGAGGTAACAAACTTCAGGTACTGCTTAAGATACTTGTCCTTCAGTTTGGCTGGTGAGTAGAACCCAAAGATCCATGGCCCCGGGGAATTTGAGGCACATTGCCAGGATGAGGGTCTGTGAATCACACCTCTCCCTTGACAAATTGTATCCTTTAAGGAGAAACATTTTTTCAAATGTAGATTAAATAAAATGAATAACCAATGTGACTGGTAACAAAGTGAGTCTAGGCTATAAGCAGATCAGTCGGGAACTCAAAGTGGTCACAAGCAGTTTAAAAGACATTGTAATAAGGACTTTATGTGATGGTGTATAGTTCAAAACTGACAATCCAACTCTAAGCCTTCTAGTGACCCTCTTTCTGGTTTTTGATTTGTAACAACCATGTTTCAATTACTGTGACCCAAAAGGTCAGTCTGAAACTTCTTCCAGTGTATTTGTTTTCCATTCAGACTTAAATACTATGCAAATACACTCTTTATTTCTTATTTGGAAAGTTCTATGATATAACTTTCATTTTTTTTTACATAATGCTTTCTTTGTCTGATGTGTAGTAAGTATTACAGTGTCAGTGAGGCCGTAACCCTTAAACTAGAAGTTGTATATCACAAATGATGCTGATGGGTTATATTAGGGGAATAAGCATGTGTTTTAACATACACCCACTAACAACTCTTCCTGAGAAATTTGAAAACTGCCTTTCAGGTAGGTTACAAACCATCTAAAATAAGATGCAGTGGTTACCGCTAATTGCGTTTTTTTGTGACAGGACTTTTTTCTTTCTTGGTCTTTTGTTTTTTCTTTTTCTTTTTCTCAAGTTCCACCAATCTTTTGCTGTAACTGAGGGTAAAGCACAGGGGGTGAGGGAAAACACAATACTTGACATTTGACATTTTCTGAATTACATATATGTATGTGGTGGATAGAACAAGGTACATTTCTTGAGACTTCTTTCTGCAGGCATACTTTTAGGAATTTTCAGATAATTGGGGATGATGAGGAAAATTACAAATACCGTGGTCTGGTGACTTGGCTTTCAGTTGCAGGTCTTTCAGAGAGCTAAGGAGAACAGTATTCCTGCAAAGTGGTGTGTGCCTTGCAGACAGAGGATGTAGAGCTTTCTGAAATTGCGTTACCAGCTTCAGTGGAGGATGAGAGAGTTGTGGGATCTGGCTGCATGTGGTGGATGTGACTGGAATGCCTTTGAGACCAAGATTATGGTCCTCAACTCCAGCCTTCCCTGTTAAATTTAGACAGCAGCTTAGTTTTGTCCTCTAATTAGAAGTATCTGAGATGGGGGGGTTTACTGTTTGAAGAGTGTGTGGTAACGTAGCTTATGGTGGAAAGAAAGACTTCAGTAGTTTAGGCTAAGAATGGATGTTTGTGGTCAGGGTGCACAGGCTTGATACATTTGAAAACAGCAAGCTGATCCTTACTGGCTCTGAGGAAGATGTTTATATTAAATGGCATTGAATGTGTTTATGCCAAATCTGAACTTGGTCCCTCTTATAATTGTTTAAATTAGGAAGTAAAATAATACATTAACATTCAAAATAACATTTTGCTTTTTTCTGGACACTGTTTCTTGTGACTTCTTAAGGACATGTAGATAATGTTCTTTAAGGGGAAAAAATCTCCTTTTAAGGAGATAAGACAGAATGAGAAAGCACTATTTCCCATGCATGTTGACAAAGTTAAGTCTCTTCAGTGTAGTTGAATGGCAGAAGTGATTTTTGGGGTGTTAGGGGGGTTTTGTTTTAAAGCAATGTGAATCTATGGAGTGCGTCAGCAGGATTACAAGGGCTTTATTTCCACCCTGTGCAGTGTTATCTGGGAGTCTCAGGACCAAGATTTTCCTCATGGGCTAGTTTGCCCTTTTGAGAAGTTAATACAGGGCCCTGTGTGCTCAACTACCAGAGTGGACCTAGTCTGTCCTGTACAAAAGGAGCCTGTGTATTCCTGAGAATACTTTGAACTCGGGCTCAAATATTAAGTTTGCACAGGAGACCACCATCCCTACTAGTCAAACACTTGTTAAAAGAGAGGAGTTAAGATTGTTTGTTGTCACCCTTCCCCCATTCAGAGGAGGTTCGAAATATCCTTATCTTCAAAGCTTGGAATAGATTTGAGGCAAACTCTCTGAAGGGCTGTATTTCCATCTGCACTCTTCTTCAACACCTGCATTCCTCACATTGCTACCAATCGTTTGGTGCTGCAGTAGTAAAACTGCAGTGGTTGCAAGCCTGTGGGATTTATTTTTAATAGGTTTTTGAATGAAATAATTTATTTTAAACAACTGTGGGTTAAAAATACTGTGAATATTGATCCAGGGCCATCTGCCTGAAATTAATAGGCTATAAATAAAACGTGGTTTTAAACAGATGTTTCTTAGCCTACAAGAAACTCTAGTAAGTTTTTAGGACCTGTTCATGTACTAGCAGCTAAATGTCGGTGGAGGAAGCCAAAATCATGTGCATCACATTTTGTTTGTAAATTGAATCTGTTTCTTGTCAACACTGGATGTATTTTTGTGGTTAAGTAATGTTTTGGGTTTTTTTTTATCATAGGCAGCAGGAAGTATGTACTTAGTTGTCTGCATCAAACTGAAAAAGAACAGGCCCAGTCTTTGCCCTGCCCTGGTAAAAATTTATTCTTTACTATTTCTGATCTCCTTTCTTACTAGAGGAAAAATTGGTGCCTTGATCTTCCAGGAATGATATCCTATATAAAACTTAGCGGTGGTTGGAAGCCTGCTTTGGCATGTGAGGCAGTGTATATGCAAGTTACCTTATTTCTTCCTGGAAGGGAGAAGGCTGGAAGAAGGAGGTATTTCAGAGCCCTCCTCAGCTGTTTTTGCATCCCAGAAGATTCCAGATTGTATACAAAGGGAAGTAGGAACACACCTCATCCCTTTTCCTGAGAATCTGATAGGGAAAATAAAGAATGCAACATTACAGCACCTGAAGCAAAGGAGTTCTGCTGAGGGCAATTACGGAAGGTGGTCCTGAGGAAGGGTGAAGAAAACACTCTGAAGGGAGCGTTTAGGGAGCTTGTATGAAAAAGCTTTGTAGAATTCTAATGTTTGTGTTTAAACATCCTGTATTCATGTTAGAAAGCTTAGATCGCAAGATACTTCTTTCAAAATACTCCTTTAGAGTCTTGGACAGTGTCTGGTCATACAGGTTGGGTAGACTAAGCTGTAGCCTGTGTCAGAGTATCAAAATGCAAATTCTTTATTACTGCTAGCAACGTAGTATTTTGCTGTGTTTTAAATATTTAAATTATGTCACTGAATTTATTGGTTCTGGAAAACTTTGTAGTGTGCACGTTGGGCAAATCAGATATTTTTGATAATTCAAGACTGGGTTGATTGTGTGCCTTGGAGGAACTGCAACATAACTAGATAGTTACATCTATGTGATGCAGTTTAGAAGACATTATTTACAAACCCAGTATTACTCTTTTTACTGAATTTTCCCCTATTATTGTGCCAAATTACACTGAATAAGGAGAAGACACTCTTGAATTATAATGTGACCTGAAACGATTACTAAGGTAAAAATCAGTGCCATTCTTATCCATTACATTAGTCTGTCATTTAGGGTAATGTTTTTGATGATGGAAATGTGGAATGTTGGAAGAAATTAAAAGAAATACCTGCAAGTATGCACGTGAAATTTCTGTAAAACTTAAACATAGGTGTCAAGGGTTAGGGCCATATAGGCCAGCATTCCCTGTCCAAGTGGTGGCCAAGGGTGAACAGGTTGGTAAATATATAAGAAAATAAGCCTGCACGATCCATGAATTCTCCCCTAGACTGCAGCTGACTGTTACTCAGACTTCCTGAGTCAGAGGCAGTTTCTGTGCGCAGCGGAGTTCTGTTGTGGTAGCATGTCCAGCGTCCTCTTCAATCTGGGCGTATTTTCAGCATTCAGTACTCTGTTACAAAAGTGTTTACAGGTTAGCCATGTATTATTGTAGAGAATTACTTTGTTTTATTTAGAACCCACTACCTGCTGGTTGCATAAGCGGTTGGACCTCTCCTCACCCACTTTTCTCCATGAACCCAGTGCTATGACAGAGGCCTGTGAATCTACCTATTTGTCCTGCCATTTCCAGGCTAAAGAAGCTTTGGTTTCTTATGTATTCCTTTAATAGAGGCCATTTCCTGGCTTTGTCCTTCTTCCTGCCTCTCTAAACTTTTTGTCACATTGAAGCTCACTGGTAAGACAGGAGCCACAGTGGACTCTGGCTCCCAGCTGGGAGTCTAGAGCCTCAGGACAAGCCACCATGTATACCCCTCATGTGGGCTGAATGTGATCCTTATGTGGTGGGTTGATGCTGGCCGGATGCCAGGTGCTTACCAAGCCTGTCTATCACTCCCCCTTCTCAGCTGGTCAGGGGGAGAGAATTATAATGAAAGGCTCATGAGTCAAGATGAAGACAGGGAGATGACTCGCCAATATGGTCATGGGCAAAACAGACTTGACTTGAGGAAATTATTTTAATTTATTGCTAATCAAAATCAGTAGGGTAATGAGAAATAAACCCAAATCTTAGAACACCTTCCCCTCACTCCTCCCTCCCTCCAGGGCTCAACTTAACTCCTAGTTTCTCTACCTCCTCCCCCAAGCACTGTGAGGCGGGGACAGGGAGTGGAGGTTATGGTGTGTTCATCATACATAGTCTGTACCACTCCTTCCTCCTTACATGCTTCCCCTGCTCCAGCATGGGGTCCCTCATGTGGGAGACAATCCTCCATGAACTGCTCCAATGGGGTCCCCTCCACAGGGAGCAGTCCTTCAGGAGCAGACTGCTCCAGCTTGGGTCCTCCATGAGGTCACAAGTCCTGCCAGGAGCCTTCTCCAGTGCAGGTTTCCCACAGGGTCATAGCCTCCTGCAGGTGCATCCACATGCTCTGGCATGGGGTCCTCTATGGGCTGCAGTTGGATATCTGCTCCACCATGGGCTGCAGGGGGACAGCCTGTCTTCAGACCCATGGTCTTCACCACAGGTTGCAGGGAAATTTCTGCTCCTGCACTTGGAGCACCTCCTCCCCCTCCTCCTTCATTGATCTTGGTGTCTGCAGAGTTGTTTCTCTCACATACTCTCACTCTTTTCTCTCCTGCTGCAATTGCTCTTGTGCAGTGGTTTTTTTCCCCACCTAAATATGTTATGACAGAGGTACTAGCACTATTGCTGTTGTCCATCTTGGAGCTGGCTAGCCTTGGCTCTTTTGTACACAGGAGAAGGAAGATTCTAGCACCTTCTCACAGAACCCACCTGTTCCAGTAAGGTCCGAAGTATCCCGGGGTGGCTAAAATCACAGATAGGCACACAGACAGACACACCAATATACAGGGTTTATTAGATCTAAGAGCTGACTAAATGTGGAGTCACATAAAACACAGACAGTTAGGACTTAGGCTTTCAAGGTACTACAACTAAAATTAGTGCTATTAAGATTACAATGACTAGCAGGGCACCCTGTGGGTGTCCAAGGGCAGAATAAGTGTTCCCTTATGAGGCAGAATAAGCATTCCCTTCTGTTTAAGTGCAATTCATAATAATGGATTAAGGGGAGAAAGGGAGAGGAGCAGTTACCTTAGTTCATATACACATACCGACCCAAGGCTAGCGATGGAAGTCCAAACCAACAGCGTTCCCAGCATGGATCGTGAGGTGAGACATTGGTAGTTAATGGACCCCTGTGGGTGTCCCGATGGAGGCAATGTGGTCCTCGTTGTGCCATGTAGCTACCTCGTCTCTGTGCCCAAACAGCACTACCTTTATAGCAGAGGTTAAAGCTGCCCCTCGCATCACATACGGCCGGTACATATGTATGGACGGCCCCAAACTCCACCTTCCAATTACATAACCTGTAACTTCATGCATGCCCCGTTTCACTACTGGGGTCACTATTTGCTGGTCCTTTGACTTCATCTTTACTCTTCCGCCTCGATAAGAGGTTGGAGAATGTGGGAAAACTCACTGTTGTGGCACCTCCTCTCCTTTTCCCATCCCTTGGCATCTCATCACAAGGCCCGTGAGTATAAGGTTATCATGGGAGAGTCGCTTTGGGTGACCTAGTCCACTACTCCCACTATCACTTCTGAAAAAGCTCATTATCTATTGTTCATTGCAGAGCTTCCAAAACTCCCACTGCCCGGTGGTTTCTTGCAAAGCTTCGTGTTCCATCTTTGGACCAAACTGTTTAAAGGGGCTGTCTGACACACCACCCCTGTAGCTGCCCTGCTACCAAAACCTTGCCATGCAAATCCAATACAACTGGTAAGGACTGTGGCTGTAGAAATGGGAGTACTTAAAGGACACAAACCCTGCCATCATCTTAGCTGCCAATGTGGTGTTCTTCTGTCGGGTCCTGCTCTGCAGAAGTTTGGTCATTTCCAGCTTAACCTTAGAAGTGACTGACGTAGTGTGGCCTTTGAGAGGGTGTACCAAAACCTTGCCATGCAAATCCAATACAACTGGTAAGGACTGTGGCTGTAGAAATGGGAGTACTTAAAGGACACAAACCCTGCCATCATCTTAGCTGCCAATGTGGTGTTCTTCTGTCGGGTCCTGCTCTGCAGAAGTTTGGTCATTTCCAGCTTAACCTTAGAAGTGACTGACGTAGTGTGGCCTTTGAGAGGGTGGAGAGGGGAAAGCATTCCCAACATATTTTT
>NW_010433317.1:149553-156915 GCF_000710305.1 Buceros rhinoceros silvestris | reverse complement strand
AGACATATTTGTCTATCTGGTTGGACATGCAGGTATAAGTGAATGTGTTTTGTGGCTTGTTGGGAAGAAATGTGAGGTTGGTGAAAGTATACGTTAATTTAAGAGGTTTGATTTATGGAACAGTAAATGCAATGCAAGTGCTGTGAAGAGTGAAAGTAGGAAGTAAATGTCCTTGAAAGCTTCCTGCTTACCTTGGGTGAGAACGGCTGAAGCACCATAGTGGTAATTTTGCAGAGAAAAATTTTTGCGTTTGCAATACGCATGTATTAAAAAACGGAGTTTCTGAACGGTTTGTGTGGACTGTTGTATGGATGTGCTAGATGATTGCTTTCTTCAGTCATTCACAGCACAAAATTTGGTGGAAATGTTTTTCTTGCAGTGCTGGTCCCCTGAGCAATGATCACAACATGGGTTTTGGAGAAGCATGTTTGAAGTTAAAATCATTAACCTCACTTGGCCATCCCACCGAAGGACGGTTTGAAGAGCTCTATTCTTTGTAGTGCTGCGAAATTGAAATTTCTGTCACTTTTCTCATCCCTTTCACTAGTGTAGTATGAAGGCATTGAATGTCTGTGGGACAACAGATGCCTTCCTGCTCTAATCCTTTAAAGTTGCCTCACTTTTTCTTTTTTATGACCAATTTGATTTCAAGGAAGCAGAAATTTCACAAAAGCTTACTGAACAGAATTAAACTCTTTATGTGTTTAATGAAGCATAGGTTAGCTGCCTCCCTAACTAAGCCAGTTTGTTTTGTCTACCTTTTGGTAGAGAAATCTAACACTTTGCAGTTTCCTGTTATTCATTTAACTCTGGCTATAAATTACCTTTGGCTCTATTACAAAGCTTTCAGAAGATAATCAGAAGAAAACAAGAGTCAGGAAGAAATAATACCGATTTGTTTTTATTCTATAAATCTGCTTTACTGCCAGCTAGCTGGGCATAGAGTAGGAATAGAGAGGAGTTCAAAGAGTAATACTGTTTCTTGTTGGCAATGCACAGGAGTTAATTAAGTACAGTCAATCTAGAGGACTTCCCCAGCCACCATTGCCACCGACTCCTCTGAATTAGCAAAGAGAATGTTTGTTGCTTTATACTTTGATTGCCGTTTTCATTTTTCTTCAACCCTGATTTCTATATTTTCAGTGCCTCTGATAAATTGCATGATTACTGATTTATTAATTATTCACAGCATTGCCTAGAGAGTCATAAAGTTTGTGACACCATACAATTACTTTATAATTTATCCTTGCTATCTAAGGACCTGTTCTTGTAGAAATGAACCTGTGAGAATAATGTTGTAACAATTGCTGGCAGTAAATGTTTGTGGTGGTAGGTGTTAAGTTAGATATAAGTAGTTGGAGGAAAAAAGATAAATGGAATGATACTGAGAAGGTAAGTTCAAGAAACTGACTGAGCCATTGAGTTTTGTAGATGTTTGACTTTGAATCTGCTGGATTCGAATGTACACTTCAGTCACTTCTAGAGGCAACATGAAATATATTAATATTTGTCTGTAATGTCACTTTCCAATTTCTCAATAAAAAATTGAGCCTAGGAAGATGGCAGATGATGCAAACTAAGATTTTTATTTCTGCACACCCCCCTACCCCCCATTTCAGCTCAAGAAGCTGCACACCTAATGAGACAGCAGAGAGAAATGGACATGTTTTGTCTCCTCTTCTATGCTTTTTGGATGGAACCAAATGATCTCTTTTTGTACTTAGGCCCAGTTAAATGAAAAATCCATATAGCATGAGCAGAAAAATGCGATAGCTAAAAAATAAAGAGAAAGCATAATTGGATCACATTACATTTTTTTAAAAAAATCAAATTACTAATGTATTAGTTCTTTTGGGTGGAGTTGGAGTGGTGGCAGGAAAGGCCAAGGTACAGGTATTCGTTTCTTATGCAGTCTTGCTGAATAACCATTGTTTCACTTTTCTGGTACTTTCTAAAACGACTAATACACCAGCAACAGCAGTCCCAGCACTGATTCATGAGTGACTGTGTAGATTGTTTCTTAATTTAAAAGCAGACCCACAAAACCAAAAAAAAAACCCCAAAACTCCCCCCCCCAAAGAAAACCCAACCCAACCAAAACATCCCAAAATATATACCTGCCCTTCATTTTCTGTATTTTACCAGTTTTTAATCTTTGGAGAAACTGCTTTTGACCTAAGGCATAATGTAGTCTAAAATAATAAGAAGTAAAGGTTTCTACATAAATTCTATTAAAACAAAAATTTTCATTAAAAACACTTTGCTTGTTTATGTGTGTGCTTTTTGTGTAGATGTAAATTTGCTTGTATGATTTCTTTGACCTTTGTGGTACTAACTTCAGTCTCTAACATTAAGCACATAAATAAGTGTTTTCAAAATTGAGGTTGTAAATAATAAGCTGGTTCACGGGGAAAAATGTGTCTCATTGATGTGGTTTTTTGTTTATTTGTTTTGAGGGATTTTGTAAATTACAGTTCACATAAATAACTTATTAAAGCGCCCATTAACATACCAAGGCACTGCAACGCTTCTCTTATTTCAGAATGATCAAAATTAAGAACACAGAATAATCTTCAAAGAACAAATACCTGCACTGCCTTTTGCTCATGCTGACTTTAGAGAAATAAGACCTGCAAATAAGGATCTCTTACTAAATACCAGACTTCCCCAGCTGCCGCATGCACCAATATTAATTTAGTTCAGTGCCTTTCAAAGACATAGTTGGGTATTTTATATAAGTAAGTGAAACATTTCCAGTAATGTTTGGTCTAACTGTTTTTATCTATGTTTTGGTCTCCCCTTAATCATTATGTCGTACTGGCGATGTTACTCTGATGTTGGGCTGTTGGTGGATGCACAGTCTGCCTCACGTAACACTGGCCGTTTCGGGAAATGGTGGTTGTGTTCGTGTGCAGCCTCCTGGAGACCATATGTTATGTTCATGTTGTTCAGCTAGGTTGCTAATTCTGATCTTTACCGTTGGTCTGTGCTGTTTTATAAATGCCCACCAGAAATATGAACAGAGTAGATTTAGTAAATTTGACTTACTAGACGAAACCCAATCTACCTTGTGTCACCTTTAAACACATTACCTTTCTGTAGTAGAAATATTACTTTGGTCAGAAGTAGGATTTCTTATGGAAAATAATTTTTTTTTTTTTTTTTTTTTTTTTAGTGCTGTTGAGTCAGCTAGTAGGACCAAGACTATAAGAACTTCTGAACAATGCCATCTGGTGCTCCTGAAGTCTGCCTCAGACTTACTTGGCAGTTGACTTCATCAACTTGTTATGTCAGTCTCAGATCAGTAGTTGAACAAAATTTGGCTTCTTCCAAACTTCTGTCTTTCAATTTGGAAACAGTATTTCTATCTGTTGCATTTTTTTCAGAACTAGTAAAATAGGATAAAACTTTGTCACATGCGCCTGCCACTATAGTAGAAGCTCAGCCAATATTTAAGGATGGATTTTAAATCTTTTGTTTTCTCCTTGAACATGGTGACATACACAATAAATTACAGTCTTTGCAAGTGGAACACTATCTGAACACACTGCGGAAAAAAAAATAGTAGTAGCATAAATCTTGTTACTGACTTGGTAACCTAGAAACAAGATTACAGGAAGAGATGGTAGTGGTTCCCTCCCTTTGCTTTGTCCAGCTTGCATGGGATTTAAGAAACTGATCAGTTCTGAGCCTGAGGAATTTTTCCCAGGATTTTCAAACGTCTCCATTTCCCCGTGAGGAAGGTTGCCCTTTGGTGCTGTTGGAAATGCATAGTGCTTCGCTCTAGTTCAAGCAGGAGCCCAAGTTTGGCTGTATGATGGTGTGCTCGGTGCCTCCCTTAGTGAGCTTTAGACAGTGCCCTCCCCCGTGCTGAAGGATCACTCTTCCAATCAATCTGCTTTTCTCCACAGTGTTGTCCTTAGTGTGGGGGTACTGGAGCCTGTGGGCATTGCAGTGCTTAGACCTTGACTTGAGTCTAGTGGGTAGTGCAAGACTGCTCGCTTCAGGTTTGCATCATTGTGTTTGCTCTCATTTTACCCCATTTCTGATGCACCTCGAGCCCCTGTGGCAAGAAGCCTCTCTGTCCAGCCCACCACAGAGCCGAGGCACACGCAGAAATTGCAGAATAAGTTGGCTGAGGCTGGACCCAGAGTGCAGCAATACTTACAGGATTTAGAGCCACAGCTTATTTAATCATCCATCCAGGGGCCAAGAAAGAAATCCTTTCTTTCTTTTCTTCTTTTTTTTTTGTCTATCCCCCATTCCCCTCACATTTAGGGTACTTTTGAGCTTGTGCTTTTTTTTTGTGACTTGAAAGCTCAAAACTCAGATGAATTACTCCAGTATGCTAACTCTTGGAAGCTTCAGCTGCTGTGGAGTGAATGCCAGCCTGCCTGCTGATGGGCACATCTGTTATATTTTATCTGTTTTGTAACCCAAATCTTTCTGAGGCTGTTTCTGTCCATATACAGTCAATCCAGTTGCACCATTAGCATCTGAGTACAGATGGCAAGTGTGCTCATAATAATCTTCCTGACTGTAGCTTGGATTCTGAGAGACGAAAGTTGACTCTTAGCATTTGTATGCCATGCGAACACAGAATTATTTTAGTTAGACTTATGCTGGGCTTTGGGCAGATGTAGTTCTGAAAAAATAGTTTTAATCTGAAGACTTTTTTCTTTGAAGGTGCTTCTAATTCATCCTGTCTGATTTTCTGAGGAGTGCATCCCACTAAACTTCATCGTTATGAATAATGTGTTATTCTGAGAACAGTCTCCAGGGAAATGGCAGAAGCTCTCTCTTCGTGCGTCATTTAGATCTTGGTGAGAGTTGTAAGTTGCAAGAGTGATTACAGAAATCAGAGACCTCACAAATAGCAGTGAGAATAAATACTGTGGTAGTATTTAGACTGGAAAAGCTCTCAGACATTTTATACAGACTTTTTTTTTGTTTTAAAAGTGTATTTATGTAATACAGCTATCAAAAATTATGAATATTTACATACAGTCTGACAGAAAAAGAGTAGGATGTTAGAAATTTACTAGGTTACCCCCTGTTAGAGAACAGGAACAGCACCAATGCAGAACAAGTCATAAGTATCCTATAATTAATTCTGAAAGCTTGGGAGTTTGGGTTTTTTCTACTGGGAATTATTTAAAAAAAGAAAAAAACCAAAACACAAAAACCCAACAGAAACAAACCCCAAAACAAAACCAAAAAAACCCCAAGTGATCTCCTGTCCAATAGTAACGAAACCAAAAGAGAAATGACATTTGCTGTGTGAAGTGTCTACTGAGGGTAATTTGTCACTAGCAGCAGACATTAATTAACTCTGTAAGTGCCACTATGATTCTGACTCAATAACACTTGTTAAGTTTGGTTTAATTACTGTAGTAGTGGTAATGTGTATTACAAGCTTCAGCATTAAAGCGACTGATTATATGTCTTTCAGAGAGGAGATGAAAAGTGAAAACAGTTAATTATGATGTAGACTTTTCATAGCTTGCACAGCTGTACTAAGAGAATGAAGACAGCTGCAAGAATAAGCTTTAAAAATAGTTTGTTTATCTTGCCTGTTCCCTAACTACACACGCAGGGTAGCCTGTCCTTGTGGAAGGAGGCACCTGGTACCGAAATGTTTCATCTTTCTGTCTCACAACATCATCTTGGTGGCTGCAGAAGCACACAGATAGAATTAAATTAAATTAAGAAAT
Source organism: Buceros rhinoceros silvestris (assembly GCF_000710305.1). NCBI lineage: Eukaryota > Metazoa > Chordata > Aves > Bucerotiformes > Bucerotidae > Buceros > Buceros rhinoceros. The sequence goes on along the minus strand of NW_010433317.1, from coordinate 151,201 downwards.
ATTAAATACTTGTATACGGGTGCGTGTAGTGATCTTCCATTCTGAAACTGTAAGGCATCTATGCCAATATTTCTAATTCTTAGAAGCAGTTTTGTTTCTCTACATTTTTGCTGCTTATATAGGAGGAAAGAAGGTGAACTTGTAGGAAAAATGGCTGAAAACATCTTCCTGAAACAAGGACACGGTGAATAAACTTTGGAGTGTTAATGGTTTATGAGCCATAATTTGAAGTTTTTTATGGTAGGCAAAGAGCTTCTCATCTGTATTCTGCTGGCTAGATTTTTATCTTTCTAGAGAGATGAAAGTAACTTAAATGAATCTTTTAAAAGAATGAATAGCAACGTGAGAGGTTTTTATTTCAGAAAATAGGATGATTCTGCAGAAGCTAAGCTAGTAGAACTCTCCCTTCGTTTACATAAGTTTGGTTAAAGAAAAAAGGCCTTTAACCTCTGCTCTTTAATGAGAGTATCTGTGATTTTTCTATACTTTCTGCAAAAAACTTTTAATTTGTCCACGTAAGTGGAGTACAGTAAGTATGAGATTTATACCTAAATTTTAAAGCAGTCGTCTTACAAATCAGCAATGTAAGAATGATTAATTACTTATTAAAACTTTAAATATTTATTTTCTTATTGATTCATTGGGGAAAGGAGGGAAGAGGTGAAAATATTTAGTGAAAATTCCTCCTCCCTTCCCCGCCTTTCCCCTTCCCCTCCCCCCAAAAAAAGCAGAATTTTTTTTCAGAACTGACCTCCTTGCTCACATCAACATTTTTCAAAATTGAAAGGAGGGGAAAATAATAAACTTAATAAAACATGACAAAAGTGTAAAGCTTCATCTTTGATATGTAAGAAGTTTAAGCTCCTGCTTTTGGAAATGGAAGTGGAAAGTATGAGTAATGGAATATGAAAGAGTATAATTTAGGGAGAAAAAAAGCCTTTTAGTTAAGATGCATGTATTGAAAAGTTTCATCACTTCTTCACACTGCTGTCAGTGACTGACTGCAGTTGATACTGAATTATGTCATGTGACATGGCAGTTTTTTGTGAAAAATGAAGAATCAAAAAGCCTAGAATAATACAGAATGAAAATGGTAAGTTATTTTTCTCAGGTAAAACTGGTGAATAATCATGAATAAAGAATTTCATGAATGTTGAGTTACATTTTCACACTTTTGTCTTTTTCTGGAATACAATAATCAGTAAACCATTACTTTATAAACTTAACTGATGCCCATTTTGATAACCTCATTTATATTTTACTGTAATCCAGACCACCATCAATAAGGTTGAGTGGTCAGTTAGTACTTGTAAAGCAGTGCCCTTGAAGGGTACTATCCTGTTTCACTGCTGTGGTGGGAAAATTGAGAACCCTCTATATCTGTGGAATAGTTTTCCCAGTAGGAAATCTTTGCAATTGAATGTTGTTGCAAACACAAACCAACCTAGTACAACTATGATCTGACAACAGAAAAAAGAAATAACTTGAGGCAAATTACATCTGTATTCCTTGCACAGTCCTACTGCATGGGGACCCATAGAAATGAGAAACTGTAGGTGGTTATTACCCTGGCTGTTTCAGCACTGCACTGTGTCAGCCTGTGACAAACAGTTTTCTTAATTCATTGGAAGATTTTCTTTTTTCCCTA
>NW_010433317.1:134134-149466 GCF_000710305.1 Buceros rhinoceros silvestris | reverse complement strand
ACATTCCTAGTAATCAGGAGATAGATGCCTATCAAAGTTTTCTTTTAATACTCTGATCTTAGTCACTCTTACAGTAGTAGGATACTGCAGCATTCCATTTGTAGAAATGCTTTCAGTATTTTCATCTTGTAATCTTAGAACAATTCTGAGCATTTAGAGTTTATCTGCAGCCTCATATTGAGCAACTGTTTTGCTGTTCCTTGTATTCATGCTAACACCTTTATTATTCAGCCATGTCAGACTGTGCTTTGTGCTCATTTATACTAAAATTCTGTAAGACCACCCCACAGCGGAAAATGGGAACTGGTGATATGGAGTTGGGAGCTAGCTGTCGTTGTGTTTATATGGTATCTTACTCAGTATTTCACCTGGCTGCTAAGCATGCTGCAAGCAAGTAGGTGATCCTTCCTGAGCTAGAATTTAGATAGAACTGGGTGCTTTTCCTACGACACAGTCCATCCCCACAGACATACTCACAAACACGATTATTATGTATAGGGTATTTTTATGTATGCATATATAGAATCACTTTGGCCGGAATAGACCTTTAGGATCATAGAGTCCGACCACCAACCCAGCACTACGAAGTCACCACTAAACCACGTCCCTCAGCACCACTTTTACACGCTTTTTAAATACCTCCAGGGATGATGACTCCACTACTTCCCGGGCAGCCTGTTCCAGTGCTTTGTGACACTTTCTGCAAAGAAATTTTTCCAATATCCAACCTAAAGCTCTCCTGGTGCAACTTAAGGCTATTTCCTCTTGTCCTATCACTTGTTACATGGGAGAAGAGACCAATCCCTACCTTGCTACAACTGAACTAAACAACCCCAGTTCCCTCAGCTGCTCTTCATAAAACTTGTTCTCTAGATCCTTCAGCAGCTTTGTTGCCCATTTCTGAACATGCTCCAGCACCTCAATGTCCTTCTTGTAGTGAGGGGCCCAAAACTGAGCACAGGATTTGAGATGTGGTCTCCCCAGTGCTCAGTACAGGGGGACTGAGAGACTCTTCTCTAGTCCCTGCCTGCGCTATGTCTAATATAAGCCTGGATGCTGTTGGCCTTCTGTATATATGCGTGTAAAAATAAAAAATCTCTCTTAATCTGGTCAAAGTAATGTATTAGGTTCTGCTTCTGAAATGGCAGAAAATGTTTACTGGCTGCTTCCCCTCCTTTCCTTGCAAAGACACCAGTTTTGGGAACAAGTGTAGTACGATGACTAGTGATTAAAATTTGACAGCCTTGTGAGTAATTAAAAAGAGGATTCCATAGTGCCTGTCAAGGTGAAATTGCTTAATCAAAAGTGGACATTGTTTCTTTTTCTTTGATCTTTGGCAGCAGTAGAATTATGACAGTATCATTTTGCGTATGAGTGTGTTAGTAAAAAAAAACCCAACTATTCCAGTTTTTTCCATCTGGATATAGACTGTCTAATATATTAGGTTTAACAGAATAATTTCATAATTTGTCATCAGTTTACCTTCTGTTTCAGCGTTAGACACCTATAAGGTTTCTTTATGTAACACATATGCAGATACTGATGTTTGATACTTCAAATTCACAAATACAGTATTTGCATGAGACTGAAATAACACCCATCCATGCCTTTTTTTCTTTTCTATAAACTATGCTTAATATGGTGGTGTTCTATGCATGTATTAGTGCTTGAGAGTTTTGGGGGGTTTTTTGTACTGTAATCAGTCAGTATTTCCACTTAGTTTACTTAAAGTGTGTTGTGAACAGAGATAATATAATTCTGTGTTAAAGCAGTGGAATGGGAGAAAAAATAGCGGTTTCATTTTCATTTAGTGAACTAAGTCTGAAGATTTGGATAAGACTTTGACAAACCTTGGAAGAGAACAGATAACCAGCTCTTACATAGTGCTGTTATGTATGTGAGGATCAAAATGAAAAAGTAAAATGCAGTGAATCTACAGGAGGAAAAAAAAGCTGCAGAACTGATACACAAAATACTACCTTTTGTCACTGAATGAATAATGTGATAGCCAACTGGTATCCAAATTATAGTCAAGAACTAAGTTTGGCTGGGGGCTCTTTTTGACTTTTTTAACGAGGCATAGCAGCTGACTTTTTCAGTGAACTGATCTCAAACATTGACAGTATAAGCACTTTCTGTGAGTGAAAGCACTGGAGACTTAGATATAGAAAGCACATATTTGCAGCTGTTTTACATAACATCTGGATTTCATCCATGTTACCAGCTGTAATGTACATGGAATCAAAGAGTGAAAGAGCAGATGAGAAGGATTCTAGCAGATTGTGTCATCAAATGACTTTAGCTAATTTAAAACATTCAGGTATAAGTAGTGGTACAGTACTCTGAATTTAAAGGGGAACAAAAAACCCAAGCAAGCAACTACTTGCTCTCACACACCAATAATAACAGTAAATTGTAATAATAAAGGAAGATTTAATGAATTTCTGGTGTTCTGATGTTAAGGCAATAGTAAAATCTAGTCTTGAATGGTGAGCTGTTCGGGGCATGTAAAAAAACCCCATGTGTAATGGATATTCTCTAGCTTATTCTTTAGCTTTGGAGGTCATTAAATGGTTTTGGTTAATTTTTTGCTTTGACTTAAGATAAATTCTGTTTTACTAAAGGTGTAAGGTTTTGTTATGTTAGCAACCTAAGCCTGGTCTTCTAGTCCATACTGGTTGGTAATATGAGCCTGATGAAGAGATAATTACATGCTCTGTTGAAAAATGGGATGGCTCTCATCATTTTTGAGTATTTATCTCCACGAGTAGACAGACACAGCAAGTATTTATCACACGTTGCTTTTTTTCATTTATAATTACACACAATGCCCTTAAACTTGTTATTCTAACTCCTGCCTTTTCACAGCAAGACAATTATTTTGGCTTGTAATCAGAATTTGAATAAACGCTATTGAGGAGAAGTTTATAACACAAATAAGGACTAGTCTTTTTTTCTCCTCTTCTTACAGTAACTGTAGAAATAAAAGCTCTAAAAGATAAGATAAACAAGTCCCTGCACTATTTAATGGGGAATTGCTGATAAGTATCGATGTTGCTCAATATTTATGAGTCATCATTATCCAGTAGCAGTAACAGAAAAAAAAAAAAGTCCTGTGAAAGAAATTATTAGAATAGGAAACCTGAATGAATATAACGGAATGCCTTCCGTGAGCCCGAGAATATTGTCTTAATGAGTGACTTCGGGCTGAGCTGTGAGTAGATGTCTGGTTTTGGAAATTTCTTATCCCTAGGGATCCCTTCCTGGGTGTTAGAGCTTGAGGGGTATGTGCTGGGAGAATGGCACGTGTGTCTGTGAGTAAAGGAATGTTTTTGTTATCAGCCTGAATTTTAACAGCAATCGCAAGGAAAGCAAGTGGTTTTTTGCAAATGGATAAAGCAGGTTTACTGTCGTCTGCAGGACGTACCAGAAAAAGGAATGAAACCCAATTTTCCGACTGTTGGGGGTTGGAGGGAGTTGTAAGTGAAAAATTGCCAAAATAAAGAAAGAAACTGTGCTTCCATTCCCTTTATTAATCTATACTATTTTTACTTTACAAAGGTTACTTTGTTTCAGTTGGGCTTTTGCCTAACATTTTCCTAGACCAGTCTCTAGGATAATAAGCAACACTGGACAAAGTGCAAATGCAGACCCTTGTGGAAATTTCCAGTCCTTGTGGGAAGCCTCCCCAAGGAAATCCTATCAGTACAGCAAACATCTGAAATGCCCTAATATGCACTCATTCTTCTGTCTGTCATCTCACAGTTAAGTACCATTCTTTTAATCCGTTGGATGGTTACGAGGTGGTTGAGGAAAACTGCACCCAGAACAGCAGATTGGCACTGTGTTTGAGAGAACGAATACCCGTATAAATGGGGTATTCTGTTTGCTCCACTTTGACCAGCAAACTTAAAGAAATTGCTTTGCACCAGCATCTGAAAAGGAAGATCCTGACTAGAATATTAGTGACTTTCTGATGACGAGCATATATGGTATTGCAAAGGGATGGAAATTGCTTAAGTCAGAACTCCCCCAGTGCAACTGGTGCTAGGCTTGACCCTAATAACAATGACATGAGAAAGCAGCATCGACAGCACTGTGCTGGGGTGGACTCGCCTCCCTCACCCTGGGGAAGGGCCCCACCATTGGGATTCTCAGAGCTGCAGTAAACCCTGGTAAAACAATGAAGCAAATGGGAAATAAAACTTGTGGGAGGCAAGAAGAGCACTTTCTGTGCTCATGATTCATGGAATCACTTGGGCTTCTGGCAATGAGATCTTTACCTATTCTTTTTGTCACTCTTAAAGTTCATTTAACATCTCTCAAAGTTCCCACTGAACTGGAACATGTTTTTTATGTTTCCATACCAAGACAGTGGAATGATTAGACCAGTTAATGCTGATCTGAGCATGTCGTTGGTTTATAATAATTTTTATAATTCTGAATTTATAATTTTATAATTTAAAAAAATCCCAGGGAATGTTCCAGTCTGAATATGGCCACACTTTGAATTTCTACCCTTAATTGTTTACTCTGCTAGTAATAATTCTAACAGCGTGGACTCAATATGGCTGGTAGCATTGCTGATTTCATGTATGCTTCTGATATTTGATATACTTCACATCCATCTCTTCTGAAGTGGGCACAAAGACTTTCATCTTTATTAGTTTTAGGCCTGCAGCTGGTCTTCAAAGATAGCAGAAACACTTTCTGCTCTCCTATTCCAGTTTGAGAAAACAAGTATCTTCCAGCAGCAAACCTGCATTCCCATGAGCTGAAAGTGTATGATCACTTTATCCTTCATCAGATTTGACCAATTTCAAAATGTAATGATGACTTATTTTGTTGTTGTTCTTCTTAATTATTTTCTCACTTTCACTTGTGCTGTGAACTCCCTGGATATTACAAGTAGATTTGATGTTACTTCCAGAAGAGCATTTAGCAGTAATTAGACATACCATAAAAATTGAAAAGATTAGGATGAGATCCTATTCCAAGAAAACTTTTTTTTTTTTAAAACCACAGAGTGAAATCTGAAAAGACTTTACAGACCACAGAGCTTCTTCTGCTGAACTGTGAATTAACAAATATTCTTAATTCATGGAAGAGCTTAAAGATTTTTTTTAATCAGTTTTTCGATATATGCCTGTATATGGAAGCATGTGGTTTGTCTTTGCAGCAATGCAACTTGTAATGCCTCCTGTTCTTCATCCAAGAATATTTAAATAGTTTAGGTGAGAGTTCTGTATGCAGGGTTTCTTTTTGACTTCATAGATTATAATAACAATAATATCAGTTCTTTGTGTATCAGCTTTTGTATGCTACTGCAGCACAGTCCACAAAGAGTTAGTCTAATAAATTTTAATAAAGAGGGAACTATGATTCTGTCTAAAATTATGTTTTGGTGGAAATAGAATTTGAAACCAAAGTAAAGTTAGTACTATGTGAAGGAAAATATATGTTAGCAAGTCTGTATTTACTAGCTTTAAAAGAGAAGTCCTGTTTAAAAGTGAAGTATGTTTTATTCATCCCTTGTGGTCCAGCCTTTCTTCTTTTAAAAGTGACACCTCAACTTAAAGGTTATTTTGAAAACTTCTCTCACTGCAGAGGAGTTATTGTACTTGCACTGAAATCAGCCATTTCATTAACAATTAGTTCTATGTAAATAGGTAATACCAATCCTCCTCCTCTTTCTGCTCTGCGCCTTGGCAAGCCCTAAGGCTTGCTGCAGACCTACACCTAAGCGAGGTGAACTTAAGACATCTCTGGATTTAAAAAAAATACTCTGAACATAGGTTTTGGGGTTTTTTTGAGCATCCTTAGGAAAATTGTGTGTAATGCTCATGTTTTAAAATAATCTTCTGAGAGAATAATGGTGTTAGAAGCTAACTTCATCATTCTGCCACTACAAAACCAAATTGTGTCAATTTAAATTGGAACCAGCAAGAGGCAAATCAATTACTTCCCTCACATGTGGTTAGTGAGGAACAGTAAAATCACCGGTCATCAAGACAGGTTTACCAAGGGCATTTTTAAACTTGTCTGCTTTTGCAGAAGAGCAAGACTATTCACTGTACTTATTATTCACTGAAATATTTTTTAAATGTCAATACACTGTATTAAAAAAAAAAAACCAAAACAACCCAGAACAACTAAAACAATAAGACCTCCACCCCCCCAAAAAAAATCCCAACCCCAAACCACTCCAAAACATGTTCTCAGTTGATTTTCATTCAGGAATCTTTGCTCTCTTCTTAGCTTCAGAGTGGAGGCAATCAACATTTGGCATCCAGCGCTTCATATTTCTTTGCAGCGGTGAGGCTTTGATGTGCAGATAATACTTTACCTGTGGCATGTTCTAATCTTAACTTCAGGCCTTCATTTTCAAACAGCTGCTATAGCACTTTGGACTTTTTTTAATTGTACAAGATTGTCATAAAATAGACTTCAGCTAAGGTGCCTAGAAATAAGATGATAAGATTAACTTGGCTAGAAAGGTCAATAAGCACTGAATTAACAAATTGCAGATTCACGTTAAACATTCTGTGTGTATAGAATTCAATTTCATGCAATGCTGTGGCAGAGTAAGTAAACAAAATTACGGACCATTGAAGTTTGTAGACTGATATTACTGAAATTCTGCAGAGGGGAACTGATTAGATACGAAAAATATTTATTTTCTTCTTCAGCCGCTGTGTCCTTGAGATATGGCTATAAGCTATTGTAGACTGCTTATCACCAGGTGATTCAAACACCCCATTAATTGTGGTGCTGGGTTAGATTATGCAGATAGTAATTGTTTGTGAGAGCATGAGCTTGAGGGCTTGATGTACCTGTCTTGTTTGTTTTGCAATTGAATTACTAGCTTCACCTATTAGTGTTGCAGCTGCTGATAAATGCCTCGTGTTGAGAATATATTGGAATTCTTAGGCATAAAATTATAAATGAAATGTGCATCATTTGGTTATTTGTAAAACCTATTCTCTTCTGTGTAGTAACCTGCTACTATGCCTTGGAAAATTGCAGTGCCTTAATATAAAGCACAATTTTGATTCATTGAATCAGTTTTCTTCTATTTTGAAGTATATTATTCTCTTTTACAATTACAGCATGGGGTTTAACACTCTAAGTCATTCTATAGTGATTCCAAGGGTAATTAGAGCAAAATCCTTTTTGTTTTACTTGATTTAGTAAATAGAGTCCTGGGATTTAATTTCTTCCTTACCTTGAGACCTATGAAATGTGATGTGAGCTTTGAATTCAACTTGTCCAAACTGTAGTTAACAAGTGGAATTCTATGCCTGTGAAGTTAATAGTTCCACCTTTCACCTCAAGCTCAAGCGAGGATATAGATTCAGCCATACAGGCATCCAGAACGCCTTCCAAAAAGTGTGTGAAGAGACTGCAAAGCGGTTTTCATCTAATATTGTGACCTAGCTTACAGCTGTCCTAGGATAAATTATCAGTGAAGCAGCTCTTACTTACTGGTGGACAGATGGACTTCCAATATCCATATTGGCCAAGAGAGCACTACTATTTGTTTGTGTGTTGGACCTTAAACCAAAGCCATGTTGTCTAGACTGAAGGCAATCCCCTCAGGACGGTCATCAAGCAGCGCTACTAAGACTAAGGGTCTGATTTCATTTTCTACTGTTTGCTTCTTCTCCAAAGAGAAGGGGAGGGGGAATTGTGTAGGGGAATTGTGCAAAACGCATTTTAACCATTGGTTTCCCCCAACCCTCCCATATGCCTGTGTGTGTTTTCCAAAGAATTTGATGAATGCTGAAGAATGTTGTGGATCGTTTGGTAGGGGTTAAAGTTTAAAAAAAGGTAAGGTGATAGATCTGACTGAATGCTGTTGTGTTACTTAAACATGATCCTGAATAATATTTAGGATAAAACTGCTGTGGAAAACAGCATAGCTGGCATGCTGGATTTCAAACTAACAGTAACTTTTAATGCAATGCCATGATTGAACAAATTATGTACAGTATTGCCAAGACCCTTGGGAACACCACAGATAGTTCCCTTGGGTAGTTTTAAAAAGGTTGGCAAATGGGAAACTTACTTGGAACTAGGGATACTGGAGTCACTTAAGAGTTTCAAATCTCACTTTTCATTTTATAACTGTGAAGCTTTTTCACATGATCCCATGTTAGACTTCTTGATCTTGGGTTAAACGTCACTCTTTAAGAAGATTTGATATTAAAGGTAGGCAGAAAAAAGGTCTAAAGATCTAGCGATAAAAGCTTGAGCTTCGTGTGTGGAATAAGTAATAAATTGTATGTGAATAAATAAAATAATAAGTTAGTTAACTTGTGAAATAATGCAAACAATGGCAGCACTGGGGAATGAAGCCTAAATCAGTGAACCAGTCGGTTTCTGAAGATCACAACACTGCGTGTAGTGCAGTGACATAAGCTGTGACTGTGATGGTTCTCGGGGCTCTGGTGCTTGTCCTCCAGGACAAGCTCTATAGGTTAGCAAAAGAGTCTTTTGGCAGTGGTTTTACTTAAAATAGGTTACTGTATTGCACGTGCTATAGGACATAGTTCTCTTATGGCTGCTCTATTATGCCTCTGGTCTGTCTTTGAAAAAATAAAAGTCAGAGTAAAGTAAGGATGAATTGTGTACAAATGTGAGAAGATTGTTCATCTGACTTCCACGAAGATGCTGGTGTGAATAAAGGCTGGAAGATCAGGTAGGCTCATACCACTAGCAATTAACTGAAAATGGCGTGCATTTTACTTATTTAAAGTTAGAGGGAATAGCAAGGGTTCTCTCACTGAAACTAGAAATTTTATCCTGTCCTAAGAAAATTCTCATCAGTTATTCTAAATACTGATTGCTTGTCATTGTGGTCTGTCTATAAAAGATATTCTTGGTGTTTGCATATGTGTGAGTTCAGTAACCATCAGGATCAGAGAGTCATGTTAACAGAAGGAGTTGTAAAATTTTATTCCTCCATATGGCAATTTTATACTGTATAAAACACTCTTATTTTCTCCTTGAAGAAAAACAGACTGTCTTTTTTAGCTGAACTTGTGCTTCCTTTCTGAATTGCTTCTAGACATGCAAATTCTCTTCTGGAAGAGTACTTTTCTAGACTGTTGCATGATTTAATCTTCCATGCAGAGATACTAGAAATGAGTGGTGCAAGTTTGATCTTTGTGCTGAGTTCTGTCTGCTTGTAATTCTTCCAGTTCAATAACAGTTGCATTGAATTAATTTCTGCGGATCAGTATTGATGTTGCATGACTACTTTCTGCCAAATCATCTTCTAGCAATCAAATTTTAATGAGATGAAGGCATTATATTCTTCCAAAAGTTTTGGTTTGGCAGGTAACACCAGCTAAAATCTTTTTTGCTTTAATAGATATTAAAGATTTAATGGGTATTTTTTTTGTGTGTGTGTAGTCTAGTTCAGAAAATATATAAACATAGATGCCAAATAGATACATAGATGCCAAGTAATTTCTTTATAGTACTTTCTTTGCTTCTCTTGCCTTTTTAGACATAAGGATACGCTGGAGGTATGTTTTCTGTACACGTAATACAAGCCTGAGGCAGCTTTAAGGTGGCTTTTGGAGTATCCAGTAGCAATGCTATTTCTGTACCAAGAGTTTGGCACAAACTTTGTAGTTTGCTTAGGACCCTCTGCATTTTTGGCAGTGAACTGAATGCTACATTGGGTTTATCGTTACAGTTGTTCTATTGTTAAAACTAGCTCTACATGTGCTACAGTCACACCCTCAATTGTAGAGTGCAAAACCCTTAAATCTTTGGTTTTCTGTTATGTTTCCTCGTACATAACTTCATCACTGTAATTTTCTGACTGCAAATGTTAACAAGAGCTATATTTTCACACAGCCAAGTAGTAATGCTTTTCAAAATTGTCTTGAACAACACTTTCTTTTCAGAACTTGAAATATGACTGATGATCTTCATAAATGTTTGAATTGTTGTGAATAATTAATTAATTCTTTAATTACTGTGTGAAGAATTAAAAAAATAAAATCCACACAAATAGCAAACCAATGGAAAAAGCAAACAAATAATTTCAGAACTGGTATTTGTAAAGACTAGAGCAGTGGTTTTATCATCTCCACCCCCACCCCCCATCAGGGCAGGACTATATTTTTCATTCTGAATAATACCTAAAATGAGATGTAGCTGTTTAACACATACCGTATCCATAGAGTCTATTTATTCATACTGAATTCCACATGGCCCATGGATAATCTTTTTCCCAAATGTTTACTAGTATCTGCTCTTAACAAGTGCTGCGCAGTATAAACTGAAGGAACCAGAAAGAAAAGGGGCATAATAAAATTAAGCCTTGCTTTTCAACAAAGTCTCACTTAAGATCAAGAAGTGAAATTTTCAAATGGGTCGTATTTTAAAGAATTTTCCGTAAAGGACATGAGTCACATGCATTAAAAGGCTACTATTAAAATGAGATACAAGTAGGTTTTAAGAGATGGCATTGAAACTAATGCTTTTAACTGAGACGAAAGGAGATCCAGGTTCATTTCATGGTTTTGTTGAAGTTATTTTCTTGCACTTGTAACAACTTTGTGCCATGCACAGTCTGGAAAATCAGGCTAATACTGCTCTGTTTCCCTGTCCCTTCCTACCTCAGCTGGTATGTACAGTTTTCAAGACAGACTGACTGATACTGTGTGGGCATGTGTGTGTGGTCCCTAGCACTAACAAAGCTAATTTTAGCTGTAGCTTGAAAGTGCTGTCGTAATAAAATTGAAAACAAATTGGAAATTCAGGGTTTGAACATTTATATGTGATGTTTTTAACATTCACTTGAGCTTCTGCTGCTGCCATAGTTAGTATTTTTAGTCTTAATTTCTGTTGATGTTTGTTTACCTTTAAGAATTTAGTTACATTTTTTCAAAGCTTTGCTAAATCAGTTTCCCACAGGAACAAAAAGTACATAGCTTGAGTAGCTGAAGAATTGGAAAGATTACATATTTGAAAATATTCGTTAACGTTTTTTCCACCCAAACCTCCCAAATATGTAGGATTTTAAAAATATGTTTTTTCTTTATAAAGTAAATAAAAAACTTTGTTATCTTTTAGTAGGTGTAAATATCTCCAGCTGGAAAACCCTTTTCCTGGTTTACTGTCTGTTCTTGCTTCCTGGTCTCTGTCAGCATTAAATCTTACAGCATGTCTTTTTTATTGACATTTTTCATGTATAGTAAGTTGTACTTTTCAAAGGAGACTTTGCTATTCCTCCTGTCCCAGACTGTTTTAATCATGTCTTTATTAAAACTTGGATAAGTAGCTTTAAAAAGCCCATCCGTTTTTGACCTTCATTATCATTGAGGACTATGCATTTTAGCTGCTCATTATTAAATAAGACTGAACCTCGATACACCTGGAAAAGGGATGCGTTGCTGTATACTGTTAGGCTTTGTTTACACTTTGACAGTTTTCAAGAACAAGTGTAAAAAAATATTATCAAAAGGACCGGCTTGGTATTTGTTTTATCCGTAAGAGAAAAGAATGATATTGCTATAATAAATTTAACTGCTAATTGTAATATTGCAGAGCTCTTTGTTAATTTCCAAATTACTGGAGTGTGTATTTGTTTTATGAATATGCAACATTCTAACAATCCTATTTCAGGATAATTATTGTCCCATGACTAAAAAAAAAAAAGCAGATGATATTTTTATAAGTCCACTATAAAATAATCATTTGAACAGCTTGGTAAAGATAGAATCTCATTCCTATTAAAGTCAGCAGGAGCTTTAATATTGATCCCAGTGCAACTAAGACTTTACCTGTGAATGTTGGAATCAATGCTTATTGAAACACTAGAATAATTAGATCTTAGAACATGTGATAACACCAAAAAGTTACCTCATCTAACATTTAGCAAAAGGAATTCTTTATCTTGGCTAAAATGTAGTATTTATCTAGTTTTAAAAGATACTGAGAAGTTCAGGACCAAGAGTGCCTTCCAAAAGAGTTTGGTCTGAAAACAGATCTCAATAGAGGTTATTCTTATTGCAAGAAGATTTCCCATGCACAAAAAACCCCCCCATTTAATTGCCACCCTCTTCTTTGAGCAGAAGCCAGAGTACTAAGCAAAGCGCTGGCAGAATGCTTGAAGCTTATAAAGTATAAACTTGTAAAGTAAAAGTATAAACTCATTTTTGTTTCTTGATGCAATTTGGAATCAAAGAAGATTTGTTAGTGTATGATTAGTCATGATTATCTTCTGCAAGACATTAAGTCATGCAGCTGTTTGGAAACTTTATTAAATCTGTTACTACAGTTCCATGCTCTTCTCCAAAGAAAATTTTTTTTTTTTCTTCCTTTTGTCTTTCCGTCTTGGGCCAACTGCCAAAACTGACGGTTTCTGAAGATCAATCAGAAAGCTTTTGCTTCTCTGCTCACTTCGTCTGCGTGCAGTCCTTTACATAATGTTCTTTACATAGCTTCAGCAGAAAGACCTTTAGCCAGCAGTTCAGTAGTGCATGATATTCAGTGCCTAAGGTAATGATACCAGTTTGAACTCAAAATAGTAACTGAAGAAAAAGGGAGCAGGTTAAATTGTAGGGTTTAAAAAGCAAAATATAGTACTCTATACATTCATTCATCTTGAGTTTTCTAAACTGGCTTTTTTTTACATACGTTTTCTAGTGTGTGAGGTAAGCATATGTCTTAGAGAGGGGTAATCTAAACAAGATGTAATATTTCTCCTATGTGTTTCTACTTTGTTACTTTACATCCATATAATTATATATTGTATTTGCTCCACTTGCTAATTTAGGTAACAAGTACTTGTATAAATTAGCAGATTTCTAATTAGAAGTTGAATTTATCATGCTGCAGTAGTGGTCAGGTCACACGTGTGTGTGTGTGTACTGTACTATGTGCATGTCTCTCCATATTATTTCTTACTAATACCTGAAGAATCCTGTCAAGGTTTCAAAGAGGGTGCTATATCAAAGCTGGAAATGGAAAATCTGCAGAAGGCTTGATGCGTCACAGAGATTTAACCCCAAAAAAGCCACAAAACAAACCGCTTTGGAAAGCTATGTTGGGAAATAACAGCAAGCCTGCATGGAGTTTTGTTTTCTCATTACTTGAAGAGTTGATGATGGAAACAGTCCTTGTGTGCTTCAAAAGCATTTCTTGTGGTACTTGAGACACGATTGTTGGGAACAATAGACTGTGTGTTAGATAGGTTGAAAATTGTCTGGATAGCCAGGCTTGAAGGCTCAGCATCTAGTTGGCAGTCAGTGATGAGTGGAGGGTGAGGAGGCTGGGCTTGCTTAGTCTCGGGAAGAGAAGTCTACGGGGCATTCTAATAGCAGGCCCCCAACTACCAGAGGACGATTGCAAGGGTGACCAAGTTAAACTTTTCCTGGCAGGGGCACAGAGTGTAAAAACCAAACAACTCCTGGAAAAACTCATGGCTAGAAATTGCAGCCTGAGAGGTTCTGATTGGACATTAGGCAAAACATCTTACGTAGAGAGGTAATACAGCACTAGCACAGGTTATTCCAAGGAACGGTAGTTTCCAGCTGTGCGGGGGCTGGAGTATTGGCTAGAAAATGCCAACTCTTAAACGGGTGATCTGCCATGGTTTGAGCAGGAATTGTAACCTAAACAGGAGCTGGGACTGGAGGTCTCCAGACATCCCTTCAAAGCAGCATTTGTGTGATTTTGAGTGGCTTTGCCCTGTTGTCCATTTATATTCAGATAATATTGAATAGAGCTTTTTGTCTTCAATTTTCTGCCAATAACAGATGATTTTCCAGCTTTTCCTTTGTACTCAGCATAAGAGTCATTCTGACTGTTGCATTCACATAATAGCTAAGAAGTGCCTGGAGGCAACTGAACCAGACAGAGGACAGAAAGAGGTACCCCCGTATGCCTTGAGTTACTAATTTTGAAAGTAGGCTTACCGCTTTTTGAAAGTATGTTGAAAGAGTAAGAAATAGCATGTTATGTTACATTGCAAAGAATTTCTACTACAAAGTCTTGGTTCCTGTACATATGTGAAGTGTTGTAAAAATTATATAGGAATGTTGTCAGGAAATCCTTTTAATTAATTGGAAAAACCTGCTTGCTCTGAAGTTCTGTGGTAATGAAAAAATAGTTACTGTCATCTTTTGTTTCTGTGTTTTAAAGCAGAGGACTCTCACATACCACAACATTACTGTATATCTGAAAAAGCTCTAATATTAATATACTAAGTATCTAGAGTTGAAACTTTTCACTTTTCTTATGCTTGAATTAGGCTCTTCTCTCTTTTTTTTTTTTTTTTTTTAAAGCAGTGTTAGCCTCAAGAGTTAATGCTGTTTCTAAAGGCCTAAAAGTTGTTTTTCATAGTTAAGGGCTATTGAATGAAATTTACCAAATACTGCATTAACAGCATGTGATGTCCTGTCATGAAATTAGTGTAGGTTTAGCAGTTTTTAAAAATCAATTTTGCCACTACTGTGTGAAATCTGAAGTGAATCAGCCTTTTAAGTGAATCAATGCTGAAGCCATTACTCCACCTGTGGTGCCCTTCCCTTCTGCAGCTCCTTGTGTGTCCCCTGAACTGTATGTGATTTTTCTGAGTTTTACCCATGACCCTTGCTAAAATATAGTGATTACAACGTACTAAGAAAGGGGTATTTGCTATATTTAAAAAGTGTCAGTGCTGATCTTTGTGAAGTGTGTTGTGCCCATGGGGGAAGAGACCTACTTTGAAGTAGGCAGGAATGAGCTTGTCTTGTCAGTGGGTTTAATTTCAGTTTACAGTGGCATCTGCTGATCTGTTTGGTGATACCGTGGTTTTTCATCTGCATTACCATGTTGGTGGAAGGGTTAGGCACTGCCGTGCTTTCAGAATGCCTGGAATCTTGTAATTTTCAGGGGCAGACTTTCTACATTGATAGATATATAAATCTGGTGATAGCATCTTGTACCACATCAAAGACGACTGCAGTGACTCATTCTTCAACTTCAGGCTATGTTAAATGTTTGCCTTTCCTAATCGGTGTAACCCTGTCGTATCCTTGGGTACACTTTTACCATCTAATGTCACCCATTTCCAAGACTTTCTCCTGCAGGTGACCTCAGTTGTCCATCTTCTTCTAAAGAAATTTTTTACTGAAGATGTAAATACACTGTTCTATGTGTGTTAAATGTATGAAATGTGAGCTAAATACACACATTATCCTTGTGTAGTATTGTTTCCCCAGGATGAGATGATGCCTTATCTGTCTCGGTGCTTGCCTAAACTGATTCTTCAGGGTTGTTCAATGCTATCTGTACAGTAATAATTTTTCTTTCTTTTTTTTTTTTTG
>NW_010433317.1:87782-134048 GCF_000710305.1 Buceros rhinoceros silvestris | reverse complement strand
GTGGGTGGGGGGCGCAGGAGGGTGGGGAGGATGGTGGTTAATAGAAAGCCAGACAGATCATGGAAACGTATATAACTTTGGAGCTATACAGCTGACTGTTGTAAATCTGATTGAACTTGTTACTCCCTTTTAAGTGTAATTTGGACTAATTTATCCAAGCCAAGAATTGCAAAGTCATAGTACAAAGAACAGAGACTATAGACTCAGCCATGTTCAGGTAGCTGTGCGCTTAACACAGTTTACTCCAAAGAAATTTTCAGAACGTGCATGAGCACAGTAGGAAAAGGCTAGCTTTTAGAGGTACAGTGGCACAATTTATGTAGAACAGATAATCTGAAGCTTATCTGAAGACAAATAACAAACTTCTTTTCCCAGTGACAGCAATTACTTGCCTTTGTAGTCATACAAAATAATTGTTTTTTAAGAGAAGAAATTCCATTGTATGAGAGCAAATATTTGAAATGGAGCAATCGATGTGTGTAGGAATGTGATAAGTTCATGGAACAGTGTTGTGTGCTGAAGTAAGTAGATACTTCTCCTTGATAAATAGAGGAGCTGAAGGTACTGGAGAAGCCCGACTTCTGCTTATTAAATTGCCACATCCACATGCCTTTCCTTTCCTTTTCCCCCTTTTTATTGACTTCTCATTTGATATGACACTTTTTTAATATGTTGTGAAATATAAAGTGATTTGTAATCCTGTGTATGCTTTTAAAGACAAAACAAACTCCTGAATGTAGTGTCGTCAGACACCACACTGACATATTTGTCTGAAATGGTGGTCCTTTGCATACTTAAATAACACTCTGGTGTACTAATCTCTGAGAAAGTAATTTTTATTATTGTTGGCACCTGAGTTTAACATGCAGTTCTCAGCTGACATACTATACAGTATAGAAAAGTGCTTGTGACTCAGCTAATAAAAACCCAGTGAAGTGCCTAAATTAGGAATCCAGGTTTTGTGCCCTTTTTTGTGCTTTTTTTTTTTCTAATTACTGTATGCTGTCCTCTCTTATTTGTACACAGGGCATTCAGCCCTCTGCAACTGTGTATGCATACAAGCAAGACCGCACTTTGTCAATTTTATATAAACAGCATTTCCACTTAAAAAAACCCAGAGTGTTTGCGTACCAAAAGTAGAAGGCACAAGTCATCAGAATAGAAGGCACAAGTCTGTCAGACTTAAATCATATTTAAATATAGATTAATTCTTTTAAAATAGTAGTGCTGTGTCTGTGGCCTCTTCTTGCACTACGTTCTTTTAGCTGTCAGCCATTACATGTAGCTATAATAAAGTACGATTTTAGTGTATGTTTTAATTGTAGACTGAAGGATGTATGTCTTACATAGCTTCAAATGAATGTTCATTAAAATGCTGGTTATAAAACAACCAGAAAAATAAAGTATTTAACTGAAAGAGACAATTAATAGCTTATATTGTTGCTGAAGTTATTAATAGGGAACTCTGACAGTTCCTATAGTTTACTGACTTAGCTGTCAGTTTTTAGAGAAAGCCAAGGATAGTAAAAGGTTTTTCATTTGATGTGCTTGTGGAATTAAATTTTGTGGTTTAGAGATCTCATCATTGTATGTCACAATGCTAAAATATATCCAGATTAGTGCCTGTTTTTTGTGGCTGAATACCCAGTATGAGCTGAGTCCAGCTGCTGAACATGAATACCTGTGAATTTGGGGCACTCGATTATGAGGTTTCTTGAGTTACTGTGAAGAGAGTTGGGGCTCTGAAAGGCATGGCTGCTGCTCGCCAAAGGAGTACTTTCCTTTTGGTAACTCCTCTCAGTTATGAATTTGTAACCTGAAGGGATCTTTTCAGTAGTTTCAGTGTTTAAAAATCAAATGTAGTTGGGTTATTTCTTTTGAATTACTTTGCTGATGCATTGTAAAACATTCATTTAATTTTAGATTTAATTTTTAGTCAAACAATTCTGACAAAGAATTTTGAGGATGCCCTCGACTGAGGCTCATCAACAAATGCCTGATTTCTTACACTTGGTGACTTTCTCGACTTTCCCACGCCTGTCCCAGTTTCATTCCTGTATTGGGATAACTTTGTTCCGATATAGCCCTCAGGAAGGTGGCAGCCATCAAAATCCGTATTACTGGACTACTACTCTCCATTAGCAAGAGACAAATCTAAGAAACCCCTTTTGTGCT
This sequence comes from Buceros rhinoceros silvestris, assembly GCF_000710305.1. Classification (NCBI taxonomy): domain Eukaryota; kingdom Metazoa; phylum Chordata; class Aves; order Bucerotiformes; family Bucerotidae; genus Buceros; species Buceros rhinoceros. Next base: position 131,873 of record NW_010433317.1, on the reverse strand, counting down.
AGGTGTGAGAAGACCTCTCCCTCTACTCTTGTGTGATCTCTATGCAATCTCCCTAATAAAGAATTGAAACCATTAGCAGGCTGCGTGATGTAGTCTTTCGGGCTGCTGTGAGGAGTCCAGTCTTGCATTCAGGTATTTGCAGTCACGTTTCGCTTATCTCCACTTGAACTTCTGTTCTGCTTTCTGAACAGCAGTTGAGGTTTGTGTTTGAATAACTTTTCACCAGCAAAGTAATACTTATTGCTTTGGGGTTGTTGTTCCTATATAGATTTTCCAAGCAGAAATTCCTTGCAAGGTGAAGAAATGCAAATAAAATAAAAGTGTCTTTATCTGTGTGTGACACACAAATGCTTAAGAAAAGAAGAAGAAATTAGTACTGATGTATCTGTTTTTTGTCTTTACTATAGGCGTGCAGGATCCTCAGCATGAGAAGATAATTACTGTGACTACGAATGGAAGTATTCACAGCCCCAAGTTTCCACACACATACCCACGCAATACTGTACTAGTGTGGAGATTAGTAGCAGTAGATGAAAATGTATGGATACAGCTTACTTTTGATGAAAGATTTGGGCTTGAGGACCCAGAAGATGACATTTGCAAGTAAGTTACTTTAACTTAGAAAAATGGGAATGGAGGTGCGGGGGATGGAACAAAAATGTTGCATGAGTTTTCATGTCTATATATATATAAAATTTATCTTTTAAAGTGTTAGCTTAAGATTTTCTTTTGCAGTGCTAGACAAGGTTTTCATACTTGAAAGCTTTGAGGTCCCCCCATTTTTCCTTCTGCATTCAGTATCTGGGCCACAGATATATTATGATACAAAAATGTGAAATATTTAATCTTTTTCACAAGTAAAAGATTTGATACCTGGGAAAATATTTTTGACAATGTTAGAGGAATGAATGTCTAATATTTACACAGAAAAATTGAGTAAGCAGGTTACCTGAGGTGGAATTCACGACACAAAGTACAACATCCTTGTTCAAAAAAAACCCCAACACCCAACTGCGCAATATTTTAATGACCTTCAGTGGTCAAGTTTTCATTTTCTATGAAAAAGCAACACTTAGAGTATTGCATTAACCACCATTCTTTCATGGTATTCAGTTTTTTCCTGACTTAAGTATTCTGCCTGCTCAGTTCCCGGCACAGCTTTCTGTCAGACCTGTGGAATCTGTATTTCCTTCCTGGAATTCACAGCCGAAGGCTTTGTAGCTTGGGAGAGAAGCAACCATGACACAAGAGGCATCAGATGTAGTTCTGAACCAAACCATGTGATTGATCATGTTTTGGATATTTTATGAGGCAGTAGGGGCTTGCATTATATATGCTCCCTTTGGGTGGGTGAAAGGGGGAATATCCTAAACTCTGTTATCCTATATCCGCCTGCCATCACAGCAACACATCGTTAACAAACTCAGTGTGTGAATAGCGGTCAGTTGTCTGAACTCTTTTCAGCAAATTAAGTAATAAATAAAATATCGTCATTTGAATGGCGCATTGTCCTTTGATGTGTTTCTGGAAAGGTCCTTCACACAAGATTTTTCTTTCAAAGTAGTTTTTTATTTTGTTTTATTTTTCAGTTTGGGCTTTTATTGTTGAATATCTTGTATACACATTTGATTTGATTCTTGCTTTCAGTTTTTCTAATTAACTAATATTTGGTTGGTTTTATATCTTGTATTGACTTTTGATAACAAATTCGAGTTTTGTAAAGGTTACTTTTACACTTATCCTTAATTTGGGAGCTGAGGTTCATAACAGATGGGCAGATATCTTTCATAATTCTGAAGGCAGTAGTTGTCAAGGCCATGTCAAATATAATTAAAATTCTAAGGACTTATAAACATATGTTTGCTCAGAGGAGTGCACTCCCTTTGCAAACTAATTCTTCTTTAAACTTAGCTTAGCTTGCTTTTTCTTTGTGCATATGGCAAAGTGAAAGAAAATCCTGGTAGGGTGACTCATTTGTCCACTTGCAAAGAAAAAATAAAATAAGTTAAAATACTTTCAATATTTTAACTAGAGTAGTATTTCAATGGGAGTACATTTATTTCAAGTAACAATGTGCTGAATACAAAAGTACTGGTAAAATTAAGAAACAGTAATAAGTCATTCATAATCTTCACTTCGTCATGATCTTACTGTGCTTGTATTTGTGCAGGGATACTGGGAAATTGTATGAATGCGATTACTGATACATGCACTTCTGAGGACATGTTGGCTTGGAAGATATGACCCTCTGAAAAAGAGTTATATTGCTGTTCTTAACCAAAAGAAAAAACGTAGCTAGGGTTCCTATGAAATTTAGATTCAGTAACAAACTTGGTAAAGGAAGAGCTAGAACATCTTGTTTCATGTGAAAGGACCATAAATAATTGACAATAGAGGAAATAAAGAGAATTTAACTATGTAAAACAATTCTACACAGGCCAAGTAAGCTACCAGTTATCAGAGTAATATCTCTTTATAAGTAATGTCTTGTGTTTATTATCTCTTACAGTTCCTAATAAAATTATTTTAATCTTTTTCCCCCCTTATAGCTTCTGTAGAAAACCTAAGGGTTTTTATTGACTGCGTCTCATACTATATTTATTACTCCACTGTGTTTCTGCTGTTTTGAAACACAAATTAGTATTGTTGCTGAAGAGTATTCGACAGTTACTCCAAAAGCAAGTTTATATGAGAAAGAAGAGAATAAAGCATTATATGAAATATAATTGTTTATTATTTAATTTACTCTATACCTTACAGTGACCTGATCCTTTAGATCTGACCTGTGACTGAAACTGGGTAAAAACTGCAGCCTAGTAATGTTAGACTTTCTATGCAACAACGTCCAGTGTATTCCAGGGTATCTTTCTCTCCCTTCTATAGTGCTTGAGACGACCTCGTAAGTTATTTGCAGTGGCCCTTGCACAGTTATCAGTTCCTCTACCTGCTTCTTAGGCTGCACATTCTGTGCAATGCCAGAGCTTTCCCCATCATCGCTGCAGGCTGTAACGCCCTGTTGTGTCAGCTCACTGGGCTGATGAGAGAATATGCTGGAGTATATTAGTTTAAGATAATGAGCAGCTTTTAAATCTCGTAGTAATTCAAATATTGCTCATCCATTGGAAAAAATGAAACTAGAACATATCCATCTGTGTAAGATGTTTCTGCTTAACATAGTTCTATAACAGGAAAACAATGGAGGTAGCGAATAAGAACTGTCCTAGATGTACCCTGAAGCTATGGCAAGTTTTTGCCTGTATCTGGCTGACCTGACCTCCACACTTGGATGTCTGGAATCAGTTGTGACATTTCAAACTATTCCATGAGGTCCTTTCATTTAGAACTAATATCCCATTTTAAAGATACATTGAAGTCTAGTCCCCATTCTATCCTGAATATGAATCAGAGTGATCCTGAATGGCTTTTTTTCTGCCCCACTTTTACTTGCAATTCAACTTAGAGTGTTTACTGAGGTAGAGCGTTTGCATTACAGCAAATTCTATGGTTATGAGCAGCCATCCTGACTCACCTCACCTGGAACAGTATTAACATGCATAGTCCTAATTTTTGGACTAATTCTCACCAGTCTGAAAAACGATTGCTGTGTTCTGTGTGTTTTGGAAACAAAGCTCAAATTACAGTTTGTTTAAAAGAAACTTCTGATATTTTGCCGGTGTTTCTCCAGGTGATTTTTGTCCTGGTTATACAATTGTGATGTGTTTGAAATTTATGCAGTTTATCTCTGCATTGCTTAAATACAGCTAAGCATTTTTTTAACAGTAGTTCTACTTCATCTGCACTGCATCCTTTCTTTTCTTTCCAAAGTGAACACAAATTGCAATTTACATGGAAACTAGATCCATGCTTGTATCTCAGAAGCAATTTAGGTTATTTGGTTGATAATATGATTATATAAATACCTTCAATATTGCATTAATGTTAGTGTTGTACACTTTGCTTAATTTCAGTCGTGACTTGCAAAAGAAAAAGGTTACGAACAAAAAAATGCCCCAGCAAACCAAGCAAGCAAAAAAGAAGTATGCAATCTCCTGGCTGTTTTGTACAGAGCTGTTCAGGTGGCAGAACTGACAGTGAATTTTCCATATTTAAGGGAAGCATGGTGGATTTCATTCTGTATGCCCACCCTTTCTGATGAAGAAGCCACTTTTCTTCTGATGATATGATAGCTGATATGACAGGTCATTATTTTCATGATGTTAGCCCCTCAACTCTGTTTTAATCGTGAGACCATTAGTCTTCTGTGCCTGACAGTTGCTATCGTCAGGTACATGCCATAAGTCTTCTTGACCAGCAGGGACGGAATTTTACTCAGTTGTTGCTTGTTGTCAAAATCTGTTGCTTTGTCTCTGAAAACAGGCAGTGATAACAACTTTGTGATAAACTCCTCTGTGACAGGAAGACACAGATTTAGCTTTTTTCCAGGAAGAACATGGATGCTACACCTGTCTTTAGAAGGCAGTCCGATGTTGTGATTAGGTTGTGCACTGGAGCATTTCAACTCAAGGCTGCAATAGGAAAAGAAAAAAAATTCTTTTTTACATTACCAGCGTGTGTCAAACTTGCTCTCTGTGCACAGAATGGCTGTAGTTGTTCATCTTAGTGGTGGATGCAGCTATTCTTTCTAATCATCAGATGATTACAGTCTGTTTGACTTTTATTGTATATAATAAAACACAGAAATGTGTCACAAATCCAAAGTGCAATTAATGTAGATAAGGATAAAATATGTGAGTAAAAGAATGTGGAACCAACTGGTAGTTGAATAATAGGTGCCATTTAACCATCATCTTCATATTAGGATAGCCATACTCATTTCCAACTCTCTTCAGTCTCTAATAATTTAAGTATGAGGTATAGTCTGTTTTGGGGGGGTGGGGTTGGTTTTTGGGTGGGGGCAGAGGGGCTTTTAGCAGCTGCGTATTTACATCTGTTCATGTAGTTGTATAAGAAAAGCATTTACCTATAATTTTTTGAAATAATTCTCAAAACTTTAGTTAATATGTGCATTATGTAGAACTTTTGACCGAAGAAAATAAGTTAAGCTGAAGGAAGCTGTCAGTGCTAACATGGGATAAAATCTATGTCAGTAGTATTGTGACTTTTTTTTTCTTTTTTCTCTTCACATCACATTAAACACTTCAATTTGCAAGACAACTGAATAGTGGTATCAGGTCAAGAGAGGTTTAAGTGCTGAGTGGATTTAAATGGACAATGAGAATGAGGGATAGGAATGAAAGTTTTTGAGAAATTAGATTAACTTAGGACCAGAGTCCTTTGGTTATCTGAAACCGTTCTTTTGCATATAAAGAAAAAAGATTAATACTTCAAAGGTTATTTCTTTCACGTGAGCTTAGTTGTAACAATATTATTTCCATTTAATGAATGCAGAGGAGTTCAGTAGACTCATGCATCCAACTTTCTTATGTTTTCAAGAAAAGACGAGTTGTTTTTCATGTCAAAAGAAATATCTGGATCTGTTTTTCTATTCTGATTTCATTGGACAGAATTGTGACTCCTTGTATTTTTTTTTTTTCTAAGAAATCTCTTTCTTTTGCATTTTCCATGATTCCAGAAAAAACTGACGCTCTGATTACCAAATGATTCAGACACTAACTCATCTTTTAGCTGGTCCCATTCTGCTGGTTTAGCTACTGTCAGTAGTCCTCAGTGTGGCATAGCTGTGCCCTGTATCCAGAATTGGGTTTCCTACTGCTTATTAAAAGTTAGTTGATACCATTCTCACTCTAACAGTTTTGTAAATGTGATGAAGCAGATATCACAGGCAGCAAAAGAAGATAAAACATTAGAAAACCAAGCTGTAGGTATGGTTATAACGAGTTATTACTCTGTAATGCATTTCTTAAGCTTCAGAAAGGGAAGACTCAGTTCTGCAGAGAGGGTTTATAACAGCAAAATTGTACTATTTAAACAAATCAGAGTGCAGCATAAGGAAGGTAAAGAGAAAGATGCTTCTCTGAGTGGGAGAAGAGGACAGCATAGCTTACATGATGTGATAAGAAGGACTTGCTGCACAAACTTGGGGCTCTTACTGTGTTATTGCCTACCCAATTTTCCCTCCTTTACAGTAAACCCAGCATTCATTTTTAGTATCCACTGTTGCCAGAGGACACTGTGATTGTCCTCACAAGTAATTTAAAATCTATTTTCACAGGCCAGGTGAGTGTTAGGAGAGTGATTGCTGATGAGGGAGTAGTTGACATAATCCCTTACTCCTTTTTCACACCAAAGACTACACTCATTGACTTAAAAAACATTTCTGGCTCCTTCAAATTCTGATTTGGTCCTCTCTTTCTCAGGCAGGCTATTTGAATAAAGTCATCTATGTCCACAGTATCAAAATACTTTTATAAACAGTCCTAATCCTAATTTATTGCTTCTAAAATTGTTTCATGTTACCATAGCTGGCCGTGTTTCTTATGGTGTAGACTGAATTTACTTTCTTCGAAAATGAGTGTTGCACTACTGGGTCTTGCTTCTGTCTCGGTTAGTCTGGGAGCAGTTGTTATTGATGGAGTTCCCCTGCTCCCGCCCCAGCACTTATTAAAAGATAGAAGTGCATGTAGATAAGGAGACAAAAAGTACACTGTGAGCCATCACCACCTGAGTTCAGAGATGCAGACCGACCCTGTAGCCACCTGCAGTTTCTGGTGTAACTCTCTAAGTCCTGATGTCAAGAGAAATGCAAACCACCCAGGCAGGTGCAGCAATGTAATCTAAAGTTACCCTGTGTAGTGTCTAAATATGCTGGTCTATATGCAGCAGGCACTCCCTTCCCAGTGTTTTCTGGTTACTGTAAGTACGGTTAAGCCCATAGGCTCACCGTCAGGTTCGTAAGCAGCTTTCGCCTGTTTACTCAGCAGGAGTAGCAGTCATAACCAACTGTTCTATTCCTAGACAGACAGTTGTGTTTCTTCACCTGTTACACAGCTTTTCTATTTTCTCTTCCTCCCCTTGTCCTCTTCCTTTTGCAATCTCACTAGATGCTGTGGTTGCTTCTTGCTTTTCATCAACATTTTAACAAAATAAGTTGCTCACACGAAATTGTAGTTAGGCAGCATTTCCAGCAAATATCGTCGGTCAGACAAATCAGTAGCAGTCCTGTCTTGCACTTGGTGCTTCTCCATTAGGGTAAAGTAGAAGTGAAATGTAATGCAATTTGTATTAGTCTTTTCCCATCTGATCATCAGGATGCCTGAGAAGGTGCATGTGCAAGAAGGAAGATTACTTATACAAAAGATACTCATGTGAGAGTGTCCTATATTTTCCTTTTCTGACTAACATGAGAAGAGGGACACTGGTAAACTAGCAGCAATTATTAAGAAGTACCGCTTCAGACTAGCCTTTGATTCGTATGCTGTGGCTGGATTAAAAATAGATGTGCCTCACTTCGTGACCATTAACTTATAACTAGGTACACTGAAGTGAGAGGAAACTTCTTAACTTCTTTTCACTCTTTAGGTGAAAACTGATCTCCTGCTAGGGTTGAGAACAGATTTTTTTTTTCTTCTCCCTCATGCAGTATTATGCAACTGCTCAGTTACTTTATAGGGATTTTCAACTTTCTGTTCTAGTAGCAATTACTAGCCTGTCCTGAAGCAGGATATTGGACTTTGTGACAAATGGTCCATCCCGAATTGGTAAATGCTGCGTGCTTGTGCGGCAGCCAAGAGACCATATGGTACTGTAATGCTGAGCTAAAGCAATTAAGGTGTTTTCATTTAAATAAGCATAGATAGAGCCCCATCTCCATTGAGGTAGGCAGCTGGAGGAGGAAATAGAGGAAACTTAACCAGGCGTGTAAGGCTGCTAGATCATAAGAGGTGCTCGAGGGGAGGGGATGCTACCTGCGCTGCCCTGGGTGTATTCGTTTGTTTTCCCAAATATGCTGTTGAATATTGTTAGGAAATTGCTTAGCCAGTAGTTTTTACATAGTTGACTGGAGCCATTGCTGCATTCCAGGATGTAAGGAATGTGCATAAAGAAAAAAACTTGTCATGTTGGGTGCTAGAGTAAACATCTAAAAAGCTGCTTGAGAAACAGTGGTAAAAGCATGACTATGGATTCACAGAGGCCGGAACAGATGCATTGAGCGCTGTGAACTGTATGAGGAGAGGTAGGCGTTTTATAGTGGATTGGAAAGAATGCTTTACAGCAGTGGCTGTTGGTGTAAACTCTGAGCTCTGCTAACATTTTTGATTCTGTACAAAGTATTGACCTGTACAGTAGGAGCATGTGATTTATTGTGGTTATTGAAATTTCTGGGATAAAATATAGCAGATTCACAGAACAGTACTGCGAAAAGGTTGCTAAGGCATTTCATTCACCAAAATCTGGAGAGTAGTCCTGTAGGATACTCACTGAGCTGATAGGCTGTCTGGGAGCAAAGGGCTGCCTCTTTATGAAGGGAAATGTGCTTTGGTGAGCGTAGTGTCCAGTGCAGCAGGACCCCAAATTCTGTTGGCCATTTCTTTTTTGTTTTTGATATAGTAATAGTAATATTGGTATGAATTTCATGCACTTTTTTTGTTTTGTATTAATGTGCCACTTTTAGACCACAATTAATCCTTATTTAAGGAGAGCTAAACACATTTCTTACCCTGACTGGCTTTGGGAATACCTGCCATAAGTACAGATAGCTTCTAAGAAATTTGGCAGTTGGTCTTTTAGAAGATGGAGTTTGAGAAACCATCTTCTTTCCTTCTTATCTTCACTTTTGGTGTGCAGGACTACAGTGTCTCTTTCTATAAGATTCTTATTCAAGTGCTTGAAATAATGTATCAGTAGTAGTTACATGAATATAAATTAGTTTGTAGCACAGACTATCTAGGACTAAATCCTGTGATTTCTGTATTCCTGAAAATACTTATTTACACGCTTTACCTGTATCAGTAGTTTAACATAAGCTTAAATAATTACAGGTTTGCTGTCTGAATATAGATTTGTTTTGTTTTAGAGCCTGAAGTACATTTATTGATTTACCTAGTTTCCAATTTCTCATTCTTGTGGAAAAGCGACAGCCGTTTCCTCCCCACAAGGCAAAAGTTAATTTCAGAGACTACTTGATATTCACATGCTTAAGAGGGAGATGTTTAAATGCTTACCAGTGTGCCTAGATACCAGCCATGATGATTTATTTCCTGGAGGTGTTTGTGTGCCAATTTAACAGTCACCAGGGAAAGGATGTGTTTTCAGCCATACTCGGTTTATCAGTTGGCACTTAAGTAAACTTTTGATACAAAGGAGAGTTTTGGGGAGGAGGATGTAGAGATGCATTGCTTTGCATGCGGTGCTCACCAACTGACAAAAACTACTACACAAAGTGTATATCTCAGCTTCACGTGATGCCTCAAGTTTTCAGTAGATCCACAGAAAATGGAAATATATTTTCTGGTAGACTGGAGAGTGGTAATGAAACAGTTAAATTCTGCATCTCAAACAATGACTGCATCCTTTTCTTTTCATGAAGAGTGTTCAAATGTTTGAAGAGTAGAATTTGGGGATTTGAACTCTTTCTTGTTTTTCCCTTTCACTCGCAGTGTTGTAAATGTATATTTATGATCTAAGTGGTTTACGGTGAATGAAGGGGATGAAAATTGAAATCTAAGGATTAAATTTTTTTTTCATATATCCTAAATAACAAGGTAGAAATACAGAGAGAGTTGTGCGGTTGTGTTAGAAGCCTCAGGCTGTTACTAATCAGTATGAGGAAAGATTAAATAGAGAGAACCATGGCAACCATCTAACATTTGTGAATGAATCTGTGTTTCCATAAGGCAATTTCTAATGTGTAGTACTGCATATTCTAAAGTAGATGTATTCAGAGTAGGTTGGCACAGAAACTAAAATCCATATTTGGTGAATGGCAGTTAGAAATGTTCTCTGTTTATACCTTGCGTATCTTTATTTCATAGAATATGTAGGCATGGCAGGGTACTTGGGGTTTTTATGCTCATTTTCTGTATTGGCTAGAAGTGATGTCTGTTGCTGCAAGTGATGTTTGTGTATAATTAAACATCATTTTTCTGAGTACAAAAAACCTGACCTCACCAGTTATTTATTTGAAATGTATATGGGTATTCTGTTTCTTCCAGTGACTGTTAAAACACAGTGTGTGCAGGATCAGCAGATACAGGTACTACTACAGAAATTTATTTAATGTCAAATCATTCCTGTTCCATCATCCTTTCTCCGTTTTTATGTTAAAACATCAAGCATGTCAGAAAACACAGAACGCACTTTTTTCTCAATTGTTGGATATTCTGTAATGTTATCCAAAAGACTTTCCTCTTATAGTGGAAGGCACTGCCAAATCCTCCTAAAAAGGATGAATGCTAGGGGTGAATTGCCCATGCTGTGAGCCTCAGGAACTGGAGTCAAATGCCTCTGGGTAACTTTTTTTCAGAAATTCCTATTGGAAAGACAAAATACAGAGGCAATATTTTAATATCTAAAATTTTATATTGATTAGTTTTATGAAAAAAAAAAATTGCAATATCCTGACTTTACTGTCACTCAGCATAGCCCCAGTCAAATGTTTCTGAAAATGTTGAGTGGAACCATGTTTATTGAACTTTTACCCTGTTTGGAGTATTTGCCGGTGCTGCCTTGGGGTCACCGTTTCAGCCAAGGTGCCGTCTCCCTTCCATTCTCCCAGGAAATTTGCTTGCTCTATCACTTGAGGGTTTTTTTCCTGCCACCCGGCTGGCAAGTGGAGTTATTAAGAGCTTGCTTTTACTGATGTGCATGATGTGCACTGCTAGTGGTCTATGATTTCAAGAATTTTCTATCTCCTGAGCCTAATGGAGGATTGCACTGAGTGGGACAATCTTTCCCAGTCTGGGAAATATCTGAATAGATATTGTTGTCTGGCAATAAAAACAGTATCATGTAAATGAATGCATTTGAAAGGCAAAGGAATTAATTAAACAGGTATTCTGAAGCCTGCGAACTTGGGTGGTAGGTGGTTGCGTAACCTGGCCTGGCCCTGTTGTAGAAAAAATAAATAATGGCAGAAGTAAGATTGCCTCTTACATAAACTGAAAAATAGTGCACGCGTATCTGCAGTTTCATTATTACCAATAATTTAATTTTTGTGTAATTTTTATTTTTGTCACGCATGATGTGTCTTTTGTCTCTGTGCCTTGGTCTTGGAGGAAAACTTACTTTAGACTCAGAGACAGGGGGCAGTACTGGTAACAGAAAAGAAGAAAGTTTTCCACGTATTGAATGAATGATGCAGTACGTTCTTTTTACAACCATATTGCTACATCTGTAGGCTTGTAGTTTGCCTGAAATCCGCTTATTTCTAATCCACCATGCCAAAATGAGAGCATTTTCTGCCTTCTGCCTTCTTCCCTCTGCCCTTCGTCATAAGCTTTGCATTCCCCATCTCCCATCGTGCATTTTTTTTGCTGGAGACTGTACAGCATGTTGTCCTGTGGGGAACAAGAAGGCTGGCTAAGCAAATTGGGTCTGCTTTAGATACCATGGATTTGAGTGCCTTTGTCATGCTCCAGTGTTCCCTTTTCTGCTCAGATAAACGTGAATTTGCCCATCGGAGCATTGCTGGAGAGCTGGGTGGGTTGGAGGAGGCCTCCAGAATCTGTTGTAAGTGAGGCTGACAATCTTTGATAAAAATGTGTTCAAGCGAAACGTTTGGCCTTACTTTCTTCTGTATATAAATATAGTGTTTATTTCACAAAGAGCAATATGTTTACTTACAGATGTGATTTAGAAGTAATCTAAAGAGGTGAAAACTATGTAAGGTGTCACCAATACACCGGTACAGTTTTGTCTATACAAACGCACAGTTAAATTTTATAATGGAAACCAAAAATTTTGTTCCATAGGAAATTTAAATATTTCAGTATCAAAAGTGAAAATTATTTCAAATGGAGGAGAAGGGAGAAGAAATTTTCCTTTAGAATGATGGTGTAAAACATTTTGCTTAGAAAAAGATCAAAATTATATTTTCATATTTTATTTCCAATGTTTCCAAAACTTAAGCTGTCTAAATATAAACCATCTAAGTTGTAGTCAATAACAGCTTGTCTGGTGAACTGCCAGGGGACCTCGAATGCTTTTGGTCTGAAACTGAGGTAGATATTTTGGTGTGCTATGCTGGTACCAGGAAAACTTTGTAATTCCATGTGCTTTGAAACAAGTATGAACAGAAATATTACAGCGTCCCACAGGACACTGTCAAAAAAAAATACAGGACGAGAGGAGATGGCCTTAAGTTGTGTCAGGGGAAATTTAGGTTGGTTGGATGTCAGGAAAAATTTCCTTACGCAGAGGGTCATTAAGCATTGGAACAGCTTGTCCAGGGAGGTGGGGGAGTCCCCATCCCTGGAGGTGTTTAAAAGCCGTGTGGATGTGGTGCTGAGGGACATGGTTTAGGGACCCTGGCAGTGCAGGGTAAATGATTGGACTCGATAATCTTAAAGGTCGCTTCCAACCAGATGATTCTGTGACATGGATTGTTACCAACTTCTTATTTCTTCATTTAATAAAAAAATTCAAATTGTTTTTTATCAGAGGGGAAGGAAATATATATTTCACCTTTTGCTAGCTCTTTTGATGGATGCACTGGATTTTAGTATAGCATGCATCTCTATACAGATGAAAAGGTCCAATGTCACTGATATGACAAAGTGTTTTACCCTGTGGGTTTCTGCTTCTTATGTTCATTGATGTATTTGTGGAATTCCAAAGGCAGAGGGAAGCCACAAAAAGGTCGCAAAACTGCAAGCCAAGATAAACAGTCTGTCAGAATATGTTTAGCAAGTGATAGTATAAACCACACAAAAAATATAGAAAGGAGAGAAAAATCTATTCCCTTGGAAAATATATTTCCTGGTTGGAAGGGCTTATGTTGCTTCTGTGCTCTTTTCCAATAAATTGTCTTTGCTCAGGTTGTTAATTCAATCCATGGTCCTAGGCACCTAGGTCATAGGGAAGAGGGATACACGGTCTGCAACAGGTATAATGGAAGGCATTTTGGGTATCATGACTAAAGGAAAAAGCATCTCTTTCATCCCAGGAAAGGAGATTGGACTATATCTTTATCATAAATTTTGCTTACTAATATTTGAGTAATATATTAGACATAAAGCACAGTGTATTTCTGTAATCATTGTTAGAGGGTTGTGTTTTCTCCTTTGTACGCTGCATGGAAAAGGGTTCTTTGTTTTGTTCAACATGCTTTTTAACATTTTTTACTCCACAGTTGATGGAAAATAGCTGCTCTGTTCTTGGTTGTTTATCCTAGTTTCCTTGCATTTGTAGGACAAGTGTCTCTTGATGGGGAAGTAATTTTGGATGTCTGCTTGTTAGCCCTGTGATGTGAAGCTGTGGAATTATGTAGCGCAATCTCGTAAATGCTAAAGCATCTGAAACCACTTGTTTTGTTACTTTTCACAACAAGTTCAGACTTCAGTCCAGATGTGCAATGTGAGGAATTTTAGTTGCACAGAAGATTCTTTCAGCAGGCTCTTACAGCATATGCAGCCTAGATAACTGACAGGAATAAAGTTTCTGGCAAAAAATGTCATTATGTCCAGGAAACATGTGAGGGACTTTTTTCTGTTGATGTAGACAGAATTTCTAAAGATTCCCCTTGCCAATGGTGAAATAATCTGTATTGTGCAGTGAGCTCCACCTACATCTGTGTTCAGCACTGAGAAAACAATACTCATATCTCATATATTTGCTTATGAAAACAGAAATTTTTGTCTCCAGCACCAGCCTTGTTTGTTTGAACGTAAAAGAACAGAAATCCTTTATGAGTACTGAGGGAGACATCGCAGAAAGTAATCGTTATAAACCATGCTGTGGGTGCTGCACTGTGTTGTAGTGAGAAAGTTACATTTGATTGGCTTCTAAAATAGGTTTTAGTAAATCCCTTCAATAGTGATAGTGGTACTGTGCACACTGCAGTGCAGTACTAGTGAGTGCTATATAATGATTGGAGTGTTTCCAGATTAATCACTTGGAAACAAGTGGGCTTCTGATGACCAGAATGGTATTAAGGTGGGGAAGGGTGGTTGAGAGACCTTTCAATCAAGGTAACAGTGATAACACAGAGAAAAATCAGAAATGATTTGTTATGACAGCTTGTTTACAAAAACCACATACAAAGATCAAGGAGAAAAGAACTGAGTATAGAAGAAACACCCCAACACATGGATCTGTCATGTATATCAGAAAGCATTTATTTTAAGAATCTGCAATTTAAACTCTGGAATTTGAGTTTCTCTTTTACTTCAGGGGTACCAGGACACCAAGGGGTATAGTAGAAAGTACTCTGCAAGTTATGCAGAAGCACTAAAACCTATCCTATGCCTGACGCCCAAGATATCATCAGCCTAAGTGAATAAGTGTAACGGTTAACTTAATCACTCTTTACAAATCAGAAAAGTAGATAGTTAGTTCATATTCTTAACTAAGAAAATAAAAACCATTTACTTAATAAATTTCATAAGCTGATCTTAGAAAATTTAAAAAATTCAGTGCTCAGAATCAGTTTGATAATTGTGTTGAGCCCTGATGTCTTAGTACAACTAAAGCACGAATTGTCTTTGTAATCAGTTGTATACCTGATTATAAAGTAAAAACGCTGGTGGATCAGTTAAAGAAATTAGTGTTTGGGGGGGAAAAAGGATGCTGATAAAGTAATTAGTATCATAAATTCAACGAAGATTTAAAACCATGCCACATGGCAGTAATGGATTTTGAACACAGTTAATGAACATATCCATTGGATTCATTTTTAATTAAGTAGGAAAAATACTGGTTCTTTAAATGGAGATAATAAATGTGCAAGTCAGTCTTGCACAAACATGCAACACAAGAATTTATTGCCTGCTGTCTAACTAGGGAACTGGGAACCATTATAAAGATTAGCTTTACTGAAAAAAAGTCCAGAAAAAGCTTTAGTAGAAAATGTTTATGGGGTAATAATTTTCACATTAAATATTGCTTGGCATATTTGGTAGAGTGTGTATGTGCCTGTTCTTTAAAATGTGAGTGCTATCATCAGCGGTAGGATTGTTTGTACCCTTGAAAAGGATTCAGTGCCATTTACCAATTTAGATTTACGTGAGACATACTTAGTATATGACTACACGTGTAAGAGAACATAAAAATATCAAACCTTGAAACTTTTTCAGAGATGTGTTATGCTTGTGCTTAGAATACAAGCCGTGGTTTAAAAGTAAAACCATGACTCGGAAAGCTGCAGCTGTGAACTTCCAAATGCTTGCCGTGCTTTAAAGGTTGCGTTCTTGCCTTCCCAAACCACCGGGCCGTGCTGCCGCTGGGGCTTGGAGGGCGTCATGCTGCAGCGGGGGAAATCCAGCTGAAATATTTGGTGTTTATTCTGTCAGTGGGCAGCTGGGGAACTGACATGAAACAGGTTGAAGCACTGAAAACAGACGTACCTTCTAGAGCAGAAGGTTTTTATGGCTTGGGACCCTCCTAAACATTTCCAGTGGAAGTGAGGACCTTTGTGTGGCGTATTGAAGCTTATTGATGACAGTTAACTGGTGTTTCTTAGTTACCTCTCACAGATCTGTTTGAAGTTGTTCACAGATCCCCAGGGATACCCAGACCACACATTAAAAACCAATGAAACTAAATCAAACTTTAGTTTGTTGCATTCTCTCAAATCTCTCTTGTCAGTATTGCCAAAATATCAGTACACCTAGGTCTCTGCTCAGCAAATGGGGTATGCCTGAACTCAAAATGTGCTTCCAAGTTTTCCTAACCCACCTCAACCTTTAGGAGCTGATTCACCACTGGTATTCACCAGAGGGCAAGTTTTCTGACCAAAAAGCCCCTGGACTTCCATTGATGACATGCAGTATACTGCTAGTGATACAGCTGTACAAGTCACTGCGGCACACTTGGGCAATTTTTTTCTCTGACTTTATTCTGCACTATCGCACATGTTCTAATTGCTTTCTATAAAAGGAGCAAACAAAACTGTACTCACGGGCCTTTTCAAAATGCTAACTCTGCTTTTAGCTTTTTAACCTCACTGCATGATTTTATTATGTATTTAAGGCAGAAGCAACTTGGAAGCTAAGTTTAAAATAGCTGGCTTTAGTAGCATACTTCTAGTATTAAAAAAATGCAAACTGCAGAGTAAGTTTATTAATTAAAGCAGGAAGTTTATAGACGTTTTATCAGTAAATAAACATGTTATTTTCTTTTTCTGTTTAGGTATGACTTTGTAGAAGTTGAAGAGCCTAGTGATGGCACTGTTTTAGGACGCTGGTGTGGTTCCAGTAGTGTGCCAAGCAGACAAATCTCCAAAGGAAACCAGATCAGAATAAGATTTGTGTCTGATGAGTATTTTCCTTCTGAACCTGGATTCTGCATCCATTATACTCTTCTTATGCCAGTAAGTAATATGTTTCAGATTGGAACATTTTGGGAAAACAGTATCTTTGAAGTGGTAGCTCAAAAGAACCTTTTAATAGCTTAAGATTAATTACTGTTTATTTCTTAATAATAATAAAAATAATGAGCACTCTGTCTTCCAGAATTGTACATTTTGTTTCTGTTTTTTAACGAAGTGCCGTTGTGGTTCTTGGATAGCTTTGGACTGGGAAGCTGTGGGCTCAGTCATTGAAGTAAGGAAACTTCAATAAAATGTTTGTATTCCTAGTATAGTACTGGGAAAAAAATGCTTTTTTTTCCAGCTTTGAGAGGAAGAAAAATCAGCATAACAATCAGCTTTTTGACATTAAAAGCGCATTGGGAAGTTACAAAGAAGACAGAAGAAATTGATGTTTTTATTAGTCAGCTGCTATTAGACATATGCAGCCAAATGATTATATCTAGTTCAAAACCACAAAAGTTCTTATATTTCCAGTTTATTTTATTATAGTGACAAAGTAGACAATGCATAATACTCATTTTCCACTCCATTCTCCCTGGAAACTGTACTTTATACATATTCTCTTGAACGTCGCTTATTGCTTGTAAATCACAAGTGTTAAACAATAGTCATTGTCTAACATATGACTATTTTCACTGACAGATTTCTCTTCCACCAAGTGAAAGATCTGTGATAGCAAAACAACGTTCGTAGATTTTTAAGAGTGAGATAATGTGCTGAAACATTAAAGTGGAATGGAACAGGGGTTCCACTTGTTTTAGAATAGGTATTCCATATTTAAGGACAGTAAGGAGTATTTTTTTTTAAAGTCCTCTTAGTTCATTTTGTGAATCTTGAAAGTAGTCTTGTGGTCTGTGGTGTTAGGTTGGTGGAAAATATCTGCAAGCTCAATAAAAAACTGATCAAAAGAATCTGTGTTGTAACCCCACTGACATGTGCTTCACTCAAAATGCCTCTGGCTTGCTTGTTGCTTTTGTCATTTTTGGCCTCTCCTCCCCATTTGTAAAACTTCAGTTACTGAGAAGCGAAGAACAGTTGCGCCTGTATTTTCAACAGTACATAATCTTTTATGTAATATATTTAGCATAATGATGATATCAGTGTAGTCATGTGTGTAGGTATATATAATGTATGTTCTTTTCTGGTTTTCCCTGTAAGTATTTTTAGATATTTATGCCTAACTGTGACCTATTCCTAAAGTGGTTAAAGGTTTGATCTGCATATTTGACTTTTTTGTGAGTTAGACAATTTTTTTAGTAGAGTAGTATGACCTGATAATGATGAATTTTGAAATTAAATTAAATGTCTCCAAACCAATTTGAAATATGGCCAGGTTTAAACTTTCGTACACCCGAGGGCAGCATGTAATTAGTATGTTTACTTTTACAAAATGGTAGAAGAAAATCCCTAAACAGATGTACTTGTGGGCTGATGCCAAATTCTGTTGTTGCAGCTCTGGTATTACATCCTACCTGCTACATAAATATCTGACTTAATATGATCCAGTTTCTGTGGGATGGATTAAAGAAAAGCACCTAAAATACCAGAGTATATCTATAATTATCTTTATCCTATGCTGTGCAAACAGATGGAGTTTATTCCTTGACATATAATGGGGAAAATTTGTGATAACATTTAAATTACCAACACTTGCAAAACAATTATTTGATTTTTCAAAATATTTATATCACTTATTCAATAGACAAAACCAGAGCTGACATCATAGGATGCATTTTTAATTCCCCCTTTTTCTCCATTAACAAAGCTCATATAGCATAAGTAGTATATATGCAAACTGTTTTAGAAAACAAGCGTGATATCTCTCACAGACGTATCAGGAAAAAACAGCCCCCTTCATATCGTAGGAATTCAGAACTAGCCCCAAAACGAGCAGTGTAACAACTGCTTATCAGTTTGTGAGGATTAATTTCCAAATCTCCCTTTAAAAGGGTTGTGATCTTTTTCATCAAAAGATACGTCTTAATAAGCCATGCAAAAGACAATTTCACATTTCAGACTGCGGTTTGTAAATGAAATCTGTATTGCTGAGTTTCAGGATTAGACCTGCTTCTTGTACCTAAACCAACTCAAAACTGATGCCAAAAAAATGTGGTTTTCTTTAAAATTATAATGCTACTTCATCCAGCATTTCAAGAGAAATTAAAATTTACAGCCCCTGCTCCCTTCTCACTTCCCTACGAAAAAAGGATGTCAGCTATAGGAATGAGAGTAAATTTTAAATGATTCTTGCAAAACCATAACGAATTCACTTCAATGAATTGGTCCTAAACAGTTAAATATATTTTTTCCCTCATTTTTTGACAAGCGGGGGAGGGGCGGGGGATGCCTGGTAGACTAGCAATGAGAGATTGTTTGGGGAGAAATGAAGCAAAACTGAAATAAAACAGTGCAAGCTTGTTTCTGTATTTGGAGGCCACACACAGAGAGGGGCACCAGGCACATTTTCAGGTCTTTTACAGAGCAAGAGAAATGTCTTTGTTTAAATCTGCTGTAATTTATTGTGTGTGTATATATATATTACTTTGTATATTACATTTCACATTTTCAAATTTTCACATGATGAATAAGTAGGGGGAGAATGGCTGTTGATCTGATTACTTCTAAGATTTAGTCACTCAAAAGGGCGTGCAGCAGTTCTGATGTCAATAGATGCAACATCATTTTCTAGAAAGGTTTACTGCGAGGTTGTAAGGCACTGCATAAATGCAGTGCACATACTGTATACAGGCAGAACGTCCCTCAAGAAAAACATGAGGCTTTTCTTCAGATTCTAGCTAATTGCAGTTTGGTAATTTGATTTCTTCCATTTTGAGTTGTGTACCCTGTGTTCATCTAGAACTTTCTATAATTCTCATCTAACTCTACTTTCCTGTGTTCTATAGCTGCAAGTTATTTTTGTCTGGAATACTTTAAAGTGGAAGGAAGTGTTGAAAAAGCTTATTCTTACTAAGAAAATGTACTTAGTGTTATTTCAAAATTATTATGCTACTTTCAGCACAGCTGTTATTCTTAGTCACTCTTTTCATGCTCTGCCCTGTCACTTAGTCTGTGCTTACTGGTGAGCTGCTTTATTCACAAAGGGCTGCTTAGCATTTGTTCTGCTTTTTGACTGTTCAGCTATGCATTTATTAGAAGTCATGTTTTTGGCAGCACTATACCACCTAAACCTTCCTAGAACTTTATTGCAAAACCAACCCATATTTCATTTCTTTTCTCCTTCTTCTCCCTTGCCCCCAGTTACAGCTCTAATCCATATAGTAGCCACATGCAATTAAGGAAACCTTATAAACTCTTAAAAGATATGTTTGGGCTTCAGTCTTCCTAGTGACTTGTTTAGTTTAAATTATGTCAGTTACAAGTTTGGCAGAGAAAACTTGATGTAATAAAGTCCATTGTTACTTGGGGGAGCGGGTGGCTGGGATACTTGATGCCTGAGGTGCCATTAAGGAATGCATGACTGATTGCCAAAGTAGTTATTAATTATTCAAGGCACTCAGAACAAAGCAGCTCCAGTTAAAAGTTGAAGCTGGGGGTGACTGTATACCCCTTCTTTTTTGGCATATGGTAGCATGTCATTTGTCATCAAAGATCATGCCAAAGATCTTTGCAAAGAACAGACTTAACCCTCTTCTATGCAAGTGAAGATGAAGAGGAAAATCCAAAAAGGTGCTTAAAGACTGACCTGTTTTAAAAGCAGCTTGACAGGTGTTTTGTGATTTTGGTGCAGTACCTCTATGGCTACCTGGATTTCAATCCAAGAGATTTTTTTTTCTTTAGATGCAGAGATGCTGTTTATAGTGCTCTTGCTATTAACAGAAATGAAGATTAAATTTAATACTGTGCACATAATCAGTTTAGAGCTATCTAATAATTGTTCCTTTATTTCATCCAAATTGACTAAACTTTGCTCTTTTAGGATTGAGCATGCTAATTTTGTTTATAGAACCTTTTAATTGAAATTGTTTAATGAAAAAGGGAAATAAAACTCAAATGCAAAGACAAAAAGTACATCTTAATAGAACAGAGAAAGAAAAGCTCTTATCTAGCATTCTCTTCCTTTCAGAAGCCCACAGATTTCACAGGTATCAGGTGTGTATCTCACATGTCAGTACCAAAGCCCAAGAGAGGCTTAACTTTGGCAGCAAAACCTGAAAATCCATCCAGAAACATCATAAAAGATATTGTTGATCTCCTAAACACTCTCTTAAGAAGTAATCAAAAGATTTTGGAAATAACGTGATTTCATGGTTGTTTAAGCCAAGGTGGTATGAAGTAGCAGGAGATTGTACAAGTGTTATTTAGCACTTTGCAATGCTATATGAAATGAAAAAACACTGTGAAAATACTTCATATGGTGGGAAGGACTCTTAAGACGTCTGTGTTCAGAGTTTCCATCGTTACGGTGATTTGAGGAGTGGATACCTCGGACCCTCAGCCCGTAACATTAGGAATAGTGAAACCTAAGTCTGGATAAATCAACAAGTTCCTAAAGATGCAGCAGCATGCAAATTCCATCATTCAGGACTTTTTGTTTCAAAAATTCATTGTAAATCAGAGAGGGTTTTGGACTAATTCTTTCCTTGGAGATTTCATTTTGCATTAAATTTGTGCTTGAGGGCTAAAGAGAAATTCTTTTTAAATTTAAGTGAGACATTAAAGATTGCTCCAAAATACATAGATGGGAGTGACATGTTTCAGGTTAATAAAAAACATACAAAAATTACAAAATTGAGGATGGATATTATCAATATGTGTGGGTAAAAAGCCCTTTGAATCAGAAATAACCTTTGAAGAATTCAAATCGTAACATCTTGCTTTCCTGTGACCATAGCTCATTCTGTTACATGGACATTGTGAAAAATGAAAAACTCCGTATATGTGAAGCAGACTCGCAGAGAGACAGTATTAGAAATGAATCTAGCAAAATCATGGGCCTGCCCAGAAGTTCATGGAAGTGCGTCACCCCGAGACGTCAGTGTGGATTTTCTGAGACTCTAAAAGGAAGAGAGACATTTTGAATCAATTTGGTTGCCTTTTAGTACCTAAAGGGATTGACTGTGCTTATATGATAGCAAGTTTTGTACTCTGAAGGACTGGGTTTCTTTACCTCTGGCCAAAATTCGAATGTAGTCTCTCATGTAGTATATGTAGGTTATAACAATTCTTTTGTATTTTTGTGTGATGTTAGTTTTACAATGGCTCAGGCTAAAAAGAATCAGAAATAATTTTGTTGATTATTTATAGGGAAAAGTAATGTTGTTTCCTTGGACAGACTTTTGTTTGTTTTTTCCAAATTCATTGGGTGTTTGACTAAGATTTAAATTCATCGATTTCAGAATTGTGTCGTATATCCTATCCAGTTTCACTGTGGCAAAAGATATAAAAAATCAGCTGATTTTCTTTCTTCTAAATAAGGAACAATAATTTCAAAATCAAATGCAGTTTTGTTACAACACTTCTAATTTCATGTTTTGTTTATTTTCTGTTCAACAACTTCAGTAGAATTTCTTCCTGAAAATTTCAGGAGTGTGCAACAAGTAGCATAACTAATTCTGGTTATGGAGCATTCACATAAGTCTTAAAATTTTATTTTTGAAAGACAGTATTGAGGGGAAGTCAAAACAAGTGAGGTGGAGAAGAGCTTGTGAAAACTGCTTTCCTTTTAGTCATCAATAGCATTATGTACAATATAGATCAGTCTGGCAACCTGTTTCAAGCCATAAGCAAGAGACGGGGTACTGCAACTCTCAAGACAAAGCAGGCAGCCTTTTGTGCTCCTTTTTACTCCTGAAGAGTTAGCATTAATGTCAAGTTTCTAAACCTTTCTGATTGCCTTTCCAATTTCCCAAATGCTGGGCTGCCTTGCATCAAACCAAAGGAACCCAGGAGCCTGCAACCAGTCGTGGTCATAAATGGATGGCAGGGAGCACTAGAGGAGGTCAAGCAGATGTGATTCTTCACCCCTCCTGCACTCCCCCACTTACCAGCTATTTTCTGCAGAAGAGGTGGACTCTCTGAGCCCATGTGCTTTGTCTATTTAGTAATCTGTAACAGACATTCCTTGCAAGTAATTGTCCATGTACCTCTTGAACCCAGGTAAATGCCATGTCTTCAGAACATCCTCTGCCAAAATCAGGTTGTATAGGCACCTCATAGAAAAAGAAACTTCAAACAACTCCTTTACCTGAGAGGGATATGTATGTGTATATAAATGTGTCACTCTTAAACTATGAACTTACTGATCCCATGTAATTGGAGCTATCCAACATGTTGGATGCTATCTCAACATAAATGATGTCCAAATGTTCCTTTAGTCTTTTAAAACTAGTCTGTAGTCGTGGTTCAAATTTATTGGTTTCATCTTATTGATCAGATCTGTTCTAAAGAGTACAGTCTGTTAGTTATTTGTATGGTAGGGGTTTTTTTATTTAATCCTTTTCAAAATGTTATATAAGCTACTTTTCACTTAATATGTTTGGTTAAAAAAACCCAAGACCATCTTCTCAATCCCAAAATACCAAATAAACAAAGATTCAAACAAACAAAAAAAGATGCAACACCACCTTCCTGTTCTCCCAGGTCATTTTAGCTTTTCTGGGTTTGTGTGCTTTTTTTTTTCTTTTTGCTACCTTTATTTTTTTATGTTTCAAGTATTACATAATTGTCTAGTTGACTATCCCTTTTCCAATTTCCAGGATCAACCTGTTATTCACACCTTTTTGAGAAAGCATGGTGATGGCTTCTCTACAATTCCAAAGCAAAGTGACTGTGTCCCATTCTCAAACTATTCCCCTGTGTAACTGGCACAGTCCTAGATTTTTTGTGCTTTCAAATACTGAGACGTTGTGTCTGACATACTTGCTAGTGGAAAAAAAGGTAAGCAAATGTACGTTTGATACTAGGTTTCAGGCAGCACCATAATTTTCAGTTATGTTGTTTTAGCTGCATTCATGTTGTGTCCCTATCCATTATTATTATCTTAGTCACGCTGCGGTCCTGTCCATTGCCTCACCCCAACAAAACAGGCAGTAACCAGTTAGTGTGTACTCTGCTAATTTTTCTTACCGTAAGTCTGATAGGAAAAGATGAAAACAGGAAGGAAAGGGAAGAATTTGGGACAGAACAGAGTTACTCAGTGCAACTTCTCTTTTTTTTTTTAACATATAGTCCGGATCTGAAAGGCTCTTAGGAACAGCAGAATTGCGTGGAAAAAAATGAAATCATGGGTGCAGCTCTAGACATCTGAGATAAGTCAGCTGCGGAGCAGCTTCGGTAGATGACTGACTGCACAGTCTAACTCCACAGACCGATGGAAGCACTTCTTTAAATTCAGGGCGAAAATTCTTGACAGACTAATAACACTGTAGAGTAGCTTCAGGGCAAGAGTTTTCTTGTGGAAAGATTAATGTGGGGTATTGGTAGTGGTGTTAAGAGAAATCCTTTTGTTTCCAAAAAGGGATAGATAATAAGCACTATGGGAAACCAAAATTTGCACCTGTCTTGTCTTTGCAGTACCTGGCCTCTGGTATTACAGATGGGGATTATGAGCTGTCGTTTGTTAGCTTCTCATAAGCAGTCAGAACTTTTTTAATGATGGTGAAAGGATTGATTGAAGAAGTCAGGATTTTTGTGGAAAAGGATTTGCTTTTGTTTTCATGGGAAAGTCTAGATAATCACAAAGCTGTTGCATCTGTTCTTTGAATTATCTCTGGCTAGAGTGGTGGAGAAGGAATTCACAATTCCTCCTGATGGTGTATGTTGTTGAAGGACTGTAATTGTTCAAAAAACAAAATAAAATAAACAAAGCCTGGCATGTGAAATGGAGGGCAGTTTGTTTGGGAAAAGACATTTCCATAGGCAGAATGCTCGGGTTGTTTGAGTATTCATTTCACTCTGCTTTTGAGATAGGCAATAAATAAATCATAGGAAGAAAAATCATAAGAACCATTTATGAGGAAAAATAAAATGCTGGGCATCAAATTGAAAGAGGTGATTTAATGCATGAAAAACTAGGTTCAAAAGCAATTGAAAAGCGAAGGTGTGAAAGGAGAAGGCACAGACTTTGGAAGAAATTTGCATGTAATCCTACAAACATTGTGAAGTTGGTGGTTCCTAATAGCCCTTCCCTTTCAGCTGCAAAAAGATTCCTTGAGGGATCTCCATAATAACACTAATGACACCACATACAACAGTCTTTAGTTCTGTGAAGTGGTTGGGGAAATTTCAGTGTGTGTTGTAAGTTAGTAATCTGATGCGTTATTGTCCAGGATGTAGACCTGGTGTCTTTTGGTAGCATTTAGTTAACTTAAGTGTTTCTCAGTAGACATCTCTTGTTCTACGTGCTCTTCTAACAGTGTGACAAATACCCTGTAAACAGCATGACCATCCTTTAGAAGACACATGCTGTGATAAGGTAGTTTTGTTAGAAATCGGTATCCTTATGGTTCTGTGAACAGTAAGCATAGTAAATTCCATTTCTGAAATTTGTATTTTCAAATATTTTATTTGCGTTATTTTTCTTTTATTTATGCCTGCATGTGAATGTAGAAAACTCACTACTATTTTTGAAACTTCAAAACATCTAAAATTGTTTTGTAGACAAATTTTGCTAAGGCTGTGCACCTGACCCTTAACTTCGCTGCTGGCTGATACCACCAAAATGACTAGGTAGCCAAGGACAGTAAGATAACTGAGCTGAGCCAAGTTATCAAAATTACTCGGTCATCGTCTGTATATCTTGAGGGAAGGGGCCAAATGCCAAGTCATTTTTAACTTGCTAACTGGCAGGATGGTAATCCACATATATGAAGGCTTTTAACATGTGAGCTAATAGGGTTGCCCTTACTTATCTTTTGAAAATCGCTCTGATCTTCTGAACTCTTCTGACTTGCAAGTGCTTATTTGTCTTCAGGCGTTTCAATGTGAGGTGTTCTGGGTAATCAAAAGTCAATACTAAAATATTTCCTGTTCTTGAGTCATCTGTGTAATGCTTTTTTGGCTTGGAATTCTTGTCTTTTAGTCAAAGTAAATTCTGTTGTTGATCTCTTTGTGTTTATATATAACTTGAAAATTACTGTTTTACTTTTAAAAATTGCCTTTCTCCTTAAGAAAATCATAGGCACCTTTCATGTAGAAAACCCCCCTGTGAATTAGGTGCCTGAACTAACAGTACATCTTTTGGCGCAACATAAATGTAGAATTAAGTGTCATAAAAGCGTTTTGAAACTTTGCTGGTGTAAAACACTTCAGAGTACAGCCCAGCTTTTCACCAAAAATCAAAGACAGGTCATCAAATCAACAGTAGAAAGACAAATGAAAAATTCTCAAGGGTTTCTCAATTATGTTCCAAATTGATACTAAGAATAAACAATTGAGTTACTTTTACAGCTAGGAATTTATATGGATGAAAGACAAGATAAAATTTGGAAGTAATTTACTACTTTGCTAACAAAACATATCTATAAATATTAGAACTTAAGGAACAAACCTGCACCTCAGTGATGTGATAGATGTGACTATATTGAATACCCAATATTTTAGAAATGCAAGAGACAGGTGAACCTGAACCTTGCGCAAAGTCCCTGTAAGGAGGTGAAGCACAAGTGCAGGCCTTTGGGCAACTGTCAACCCCACAGCACCCTTCTGCTCTGCCTTGGCATACCAAACTCTTCTGGTGACATACTGCAGAGCAGCGCTTTATTCCTGCTTAATTTAAAGCCTAAAAACACCTTTGAGGTGATGTCATGACAGAAGAAGAGCAAAGTAAAATCAGCTGTTACTTTTGTGAGCTACTAGCAGCTGTCTTTATTTAAGGAATCTTAAGGATTTATTCATACATTTCTTAGAAAAAAACTAAGCAGAAGAGGAGAAACTAACACCTTGTGTTTATATATAACAGTGATAGTAAATAGTGAGGAGGGGTTGCAGGTTTTTGTTTAGATAACAGGTACACTTACAGGGGCTTTTGTGATTATTTTCTGAGACGTGGTTGTTGTCCGTTGTTTTAAGTAGCCCCCCTTTATATTTTGTCATTTATTACCTCTTTTTCTGTGAATTATGTATCTCTTACTAATGCATCTAAATATTTTCTTAAAACTACATTGGGATGGTGCTTCTTTAAATTAGAAAAGGGAGTTGCTGTGCTGTTGAAGAAAAAAGAATAAAATTTCCATTATAAAGTCTGATAATCCGTTACCTGAAACTGCTTACAGATTATAGGGGTATTTGGAAAATCAATAAATTTAAAGCTGTCCAATGGCGAACAGAACTCTGCAGGCTGTTTAAAAAAAGTTAACGATAATTTTTTAAATAAGTATGCGAGCCTAAAGAGCGTCATTAAGCAAGCCATACAAAGCTGTAATTTGCAAAACTAGTGCTATACAAAAATGCCAGTGGATAATTTATAGATAGGGGTTGGACTAAATTTCGTGGTTAATACTTGGAAGAGTGGCAAAATACTAAGGTTATGTCATCATAAAAATCTGAAACCAGAGAAAAATCATTTTAACAACACTGTTTTAGGAAAAAACATTACTTTCCATTCTTAATTTAATTTAATTACTTTAATTAATTCCCTAGTAAAGTATGAGAGTATACATAGTTATAAAAGACTCCGCTCTTTCCTCTCTTTAATAAAATACTTATAGAAGGTAATCTCGCAATCAAACAATTAGAGAATCCCCCGAGAGAACCAGTGAGAAATACATCTTGCACAGTGTGGATCTTTCATACCTTGATCTGGCTCTGTCACGCACAGTGTCCTGTCTCCAGTAACAGTCTGTCATAGGCCATGGCTTCCTTGCAGTCAGGCACGTGTGGCTTCCACTGGGATTTTCTGCTGCAGGGAAAGGATGGCAGCTCTTTTCTGTTTTCTGCCGTGTATTGGAGTTTAGAGGAGAAAGAAAAAAAATCAGGTTACCTGAACGTGGCTAACTGGCAATAGTCATGGTGCCAAATTGTCGTGAGTGAATCATTCTGTTTACAAATGGCATTACTGTGGGTTTTGTCAGGAGAATAATTACATCTTGCTCTAACAATACATCAACTTGGATTTATTATTGCATGCAATTTTAATGTTCATTGTTCATGTAGGGATAAGCACGCTATTGAAATTGCAGTAATAGATAATTTATTATTGCATGCAATTTTAATGTTCATTTTTCATGTAGGGATAAGCATGCTATTGAAATTGCAATAATAGATGAAGTTATACTTTCCAATTTATAAGCTTTCAAAGTCTTTGGATATTTTGATTCTAGTTCTTTGTCATACAGACAGATTTTTAAACAAGCAGTTTCCATTGCCTTCAACAAGAAATATTAGATATTGGAGTCCGAAGAACAATGACCACATCATCAAAATAACGGCCAAATTATCCAAGCTTAAATAGATAATTGTTTCTTAAAAATATATCGATAAAATAATTGGCATTATGCCCAGTGAGATCTTAATTCATAAACGCTACCTAATCCTCTAATTTCCTAACTGAGTGAATTACACAGCAAGGACAAGTTTCAGCAATGGAGTAAAGATTGGCTGGAAGAATGTAACTTCGATAGTAATTGGATTAAAAACAGTATTAACGTTATCGTTCTGAGTTCACAATCAGTGTTTATCTCAAAAAATTGGTTTAATTTTCTGTGGGAGAAGTGGAATAGTGGCAGAAAAAAAGAAAAGAGGTGTCAATATTTCAGTTGCTTACTACAACATCCTTATTTCTCAGTATTCTCTTTTACCACACATGATAGTTGCTAAGGTTACCCATTTCTAATACTAATATATTATTTAAGGAAAGAATATAACCTTAATTGTAAAATAGCAAAATGTTCTCTTCTGACCTTTTAACTGGAATATAAACTTACAAAGGGAATTTTTTCTCGTCTAAATTCAGTCAAAATATACTAAGTTTATGATGATGTACTCGAAGTAACAGTTTGTGTCCACAGGTGGTTTGTGCTCACACATCCAAATGTATTCATTCAAATCATCATCTTTGTCCAGTGGGACTGCGCAGATAATCTGAAAGAGTCAAAAACAGCTTCAATTTAAATAGCAAACAGTGGAAGAAGGCTAAGAACATGATAATTCTATCTTCTTGGCAATTATGTATCTTAAACGTATAATAGTTTGCAAAACCGAAAAATTTTCTCCAAATACTAGATCAACTTTTTCTTCAGGATAGCATGGCAGTTATCACTGTCCACGTACCTGACTTGTTTGACGTTTCTTTGTAAGTGTAATTCACGCAGTACATCTCAGTTATGTTTCGGTTTTGGTATTGAGGAACTTCAGGATGGGTTTCTATTCTTATTTAAACAACCAGATCATCTCATGGAGCTTTGCTGTGCAGGGCAGGCAGGTGGAAGAAATCGCACCGCAAGCAGCCACTCAGATCACTTCCGTGAGTGTTCTTGACCAGTGTTTCCTTGACAAAGTGCTTTTCTCCTCCCCTTCTTTTTCTCTCTTCTGCAGCAGATTGTAATGTCTCTCCCTCATGCCCAGGAAAAAACATTCTACAATACAAACTCAGTGATCAGTGCTTGTAGATAATACCTTTTTAATATCACCTTCATTTATCTTCTTACTTGGCTTCTTTGTGGAGCAGTGCTTTGTCAAGCAGTCAAATGAGCATTTTCGTTCATAAGGTTTTGAAGCACACTTTCTGTCTTGATCAAAGGATAAACTTGTGGTTAGCCAGTATCTTTCAGTCTAGGGGGCTAATGCAGCAAATAACCTTGTGTAATGTTGGGTTCAACAGAATGAACACAATGTCTGCAGTTCACAGAAAATTGTTCTTTTATGGACTGGAATATTCAGGTGAAACCAACGCCTCACACTTTGGCCCTTTATTTAAACTGATAATAAACCTCACATCTAGCCACTTCCTGGAGTGCAATGAATAGGAGCCTGTGAAACCACAATTAATTAGAACTTAGAAAACCACAGGTTTTGATGTCTCTGTTATGTAATTAGCTCCATGTATTCTGCTTTAAATCATGAGCAACACCCAGTATTCCTGAATCAGTGAGCAGGAAAATAAGCGACTGAGGGAGAAAGTAGTCTTAAGTATAAACACAAGCAGAAAAGTGTATTGCATTGTGTAAATACTAATTTGCAAATGGGTGTTAAAAAGCCTTTTATAAAACGGTGCATGTGAAAAACAGAATGAGCAGTGCCTCTGTAGAAGGCTTTACAACTCTTTTAAAATTATGCTTTTGAAATAGAAAAATACCTCCCACCTTCTTTAGCTAATAGTAAGGTAGAACAGAAATTTGTGAACGCTTAAGACAGTGCAGCTTTAGCACATGGTGCTTCCTTTCCTGTGCAAGTAAGTGTTTTCACTTTGTAGCTTTACAGTGTGGTGAATGTGCAAGAATAGAGTGCCAGGAGATGCAGCTGCGGGTGCAGAGGGAGATCCCATGAAGTCGGTGTGATAGGGCTAGCTGTTCTGGCTGCAGGATTGCAGCCATAATCAATGCCCAGATAGACTTGTTTAAAGCATTACAAGGAAGATTAATGGGCTGGTTGAGAACGTAAGTCACCATGATTTTTCAATAATTTCTGTTACAGAGAGTGCCGTCTTTACTCATACTACGGGAGCAAGAACAAATTAATGTTAATAAATATATATACATATATCAAAAGACTTGATCTAGTTGACCAGACTAGTTTAGTTAGAGATAATTTGGCCACATCTGTGGACAGTGATAGCATTGTAACTGAAGCTCTTTCAGACTTAAAGTTGATTGATTTACTAGCAGTCTTCAGGAGAATACAATTTGCTCTACAAGATACTGAATTTGTTACTACTATGAGTTTATTACTTGGCAGATTTCATCTTCTTTCATTTTTCTTTTTACATGAGTCAAGGAAAAGGCTGAGAAGGAAATGCATGTACAGAAGAGAACATATTTATTCATTATAATAAAAGTAATTTGACTGTTGCAAAGATTTTTTTTTTTTTCCTAATAACACCAAGAATCCAGCTGAGGCAGATACTTGTAGGAGTGCCTTATTCTATTTTAATAGATTTGTTCATGCTTAAGCAGCACAAAATTGCTTGGGAGCCTACTAGAATTAGAATGAAGTAGTTGATTTCAGACCGTCTTTGAAGAATCCATTTTAAATAGCAGCCACAGAGATTGAATAAATAGAGCACGACAGAAATGGGTTTACTTTTTTATTTTATAGCTGCTGCTAAAACCATCTTCTGATATGGGTTGTATTACATACTATTTTGAGGCTTCAAAGAAATTGTAAATGACACTGCCAGAGGAACTTCTGCTGCTCCCAAGGAACCAACTTTTATTAAAATCCATGACTCTTTACTTGTTTTTCAAGAGAAAGTATCTGAATTAAAGTCCAAAATTTGAGTAGCTTCATTAATTTTCATATTCTCATGTGAGTTAAGGACTTGTGGGTTGACATGCAACAAAAAAAAACCCCAAACCATAATTTTCTACCAAATATTTAGATATACGGGTATGCAGATATTGATTTATAGCTCCCAAGGAACCAACTTTTATTAAAATCCATGACTCTTTACTTGTTTTTCAAGAGAAAGTATCTGAATTAAAGTCCAAAATTTGAGTAGCTTCATTAATTTTCATATTCTCATGTGAGTTAAGGACTTGTGGGTTGACATGCAACAAAAAAAAACCCCAAACCATAATTTTAGATATACGGGTATTCAGATATTGATTTATATTACAGCATGATTAGACTAAATCTAAAGAGTTAAAATGTACAGATGCAGAAATAATCACTGAGGAAAAAGGTGTATTAGTTTGGTTATATGTACTTAAGAGTTTGGGGTATAGCTAATCAGTAGCACAGGTTTGAAAATTATTTAGAACTAATTTGTTTCTAGAATTCAGCATTTCCATCAGCATAATTTTATATGTTTTCTAGGAACAGCGAGGTTACCAGATAGGTGCTGTGTAATCACAGAATTGCAAGGCTGGAAGGGAACTGAGTGGGATCTTTTCTGAGCCATTGTCTTGCTCTAAGTAGGTAGTAGATAGACCAAGCGCATTCTTGCTAGATATTTGTACTGTTCCTGAAGTTCAGGGAAGAAAATTTCAGAGATATCCCCAATCATCTGTTGCACTGCTTTACATAGTATTATTATTTTTTCTAATATGTAACAATCTTTGCCGTCATTGATGGACTAGGGAACAGCTGATCATCTGATGCTCTCTTACAAGTTTGTTATCGGATCTTCTGTCAGCCTAGTCTTGTCGAGATTAAAAGAAATTTATATCACTCAATCTTTTATGCTAGTTCATGTTTTCCTCTTGCTCTTTCCTCTAAATATTCTCTTTCTCTCTGCCTGTATTTTACGAGTGCTGGAGATAAATCTGAACACAGTATTTCAGCTCAGTAGTCTGGGTTTATTGTGCTGTTCTGAGTATGTCTGAATGAGATTTGCCTTCTTCATAACAGGATCACATTGTCTCCTATTGAGGTTTTGGTCCCCTGAAACACTATTTATTCTACTTGAGGACTTTTGTATTTATGATTTTGCATTTATGCTTCTAATGTTTTACTCCTCAATGCAAGGGTTTTAAAAATGCTTTTCTTAAATTTATCTTATTAAGAATACTTCACAGTTAATTTTGCCTTTCAGTTGCGCAGTCACTTTTACTATACTTATGTGCATAATATGTATGAAAGTGTTTATGAGGTAACGTGAGGTGGGAATTAGAAGATACAGATAGTGGAAAATGTGTAGGTAGAAGTGATACAGCTGAACATTAAGAGTATGTCAAGATAACATTATGGTTAGCAGTATAGGGCTATAAAAGCCAGCTCACAAATTATAAAGCTGGCTTGTTCACACAGTGTGAGAATCCTTACGTGGGCAATGCAGCCATAGTCTCTCCCGTGTCTTTTTGTGGTGGTGATGTGTATTCTACATATAAAGCAAATTTAAATACAACAAGTAAACAATACAAAATATTTTTCTTCACAACTATTAAAATATGGTAAATCTCTAACGTACTTAGTGACACTAGGAACAGATACATGAAGACAGAGATGAAGTTCCTTCTCTGTAAAGTAATGTTTTGTTCAAAGACATTCTACCTTCAAGACAGGACAAGCTCTGATTTGCAGTGTCTGCTCTACAGGAATGTTGGGTGTGTTCCGTTTATTGTGATATGAACTGAACAGAAACCTGTTGTGGAATGCAATTTAACATGTATACTGAAGGATCAAATTCAAATTGCATGTACTCTAGAAGTAATTTTCATAGACCTTGCCAAACACACTTTCCACTCGCAATAAACAGTCATTCCTAGTGTTTAATGTTTGATGAAACCTCCTGTGAACCTACTGGGATAAGTAAACGTTTTCTTAACAACAGCTACCCATTTCTACCTTAAAGAGCAGTTCATTCCCTGACTCCAAACACTTGCTGCTGTTCCATTTGGTTAGGCTTTTTTATAAGTATTATTTTATGTATTTTGAGTACAATGAGTAAGCTAAAAAAAGGTCTGCAAACATGATGTCCTTTAATTATGGCTGACCACATCCCGTATCATAAAAGAATGTACAAAAACTTTTTTCTCTTCAAAACAGCTGCACTTGTGTTGACTTCCTTTTTATTCCTTATAAGTTGCTGTCTGTCAAGTAATGTCTAGGGCTTTGCGTACAGAACAAAAGAAAAATCTGTAAATCCTAAACGTAACAGATGTGTGTTTCCTGTATTCCTGAATTTTGGGTACGTCTATAAATGCAGTGATTAATAATCATGGTAACCTCACTTGCAATAAGATCTGAGCAAACTTTCATTGGATTATATCTACGTGCTCACTGCAGTCTGATTGCAGTAAAACTCTTTTTGCATTGACTCGTTTGTGCATTGGGCTCTTACATTACTGCTTGTTCAATTGCAATGACATTCCTCCCTTTACACGGTAATTCCACATTTTAAGCACAATTCAGATTATTCGGTTGCAAACCCTTTTTCTTACTGAAGTAAAAGCTATTCCACATTTCAGCCTACGAAAGGTGTGTATAGAGGACTTCACAGTATCATAGTTTCAATGAAAGTGAATCTGTTGTGGGATTTTTCTGTTTCTCCCTTTCTGCTAGAGCTCAGCTTAATCTTGGAGCCAGGGGTCTCTGTACTCTAAATGTAACTTTTGATCTGAACTGTTAAAAAAATTATTAGGATCTTATGAGAAGAGAGATTCTCTTACTTGCTCTCAAGTTTTATATATAATTACTTTTAAAGTTTTCCTTCTAGAAAGGAATTGCAAGTGTAACAAACATTCATCAAAATAGAGTGTTCTAGAAGATACCATTTTCAAGACAAAAATACATCAGTTGCAATACTACCGCACTGTATAGAAAGAAACAATCAGATTCATCCCTCAGAATTAAGTGTTAGATAGGGTATATGATATTTATACATCTCTATTACTGACCTTACACATTTTTGCGTTTAAGTTTATAGTCACAAAATTAAGAATTTATTTATACCAGCATTTGAATAACACTTCTTATTCATCTGTCTACTTATAATGCATTCAAGTAGTTCTGGACATCCGTGAAAGAATATTTTAGTATAAAGTGTTATCACTGTTGAAAGCAGTCGTGAAGTATCCTACTGCCTTAATTACAAGAACGATGCAAGCACAGAAAAAACCACGAATGCACAGGTTACCTCAGGAACATGTAGTTGAAATATAAAAAGGTGATAGTGGATGTATTCAGAAAGCCATGAAGTAATGAAATAATTAAGAAGTAGCTTTAAAAGGGTCTCTGTTCTACTCAGTGAGAGCAGTATGAGGAGAAAAAAATCACATTTATTGGAAAATACAGCAAGTAATCGGTATAGAGTTCTGCCCTGGAAATGGGCATGAGACTGCAGATAGCCTTTAACAAAGAGAGATAATAGATAAAGAGAGGATAAACTTCAAATGTCCTTAAATGTCCTACCATGATGAGTAGTTTGTATAGTAAGGAAGTGAAGATAAGAAGGTGCTAAGATAGGGAGGGCAGAGTTGCTATTTAGGAAAATACTTTGTGTTTTCAAAACTTAACATCCAGGAATCAGAAGCAGTCTCATGTGATGTGAAGAACCAACTGTCCTGAACAGAGGTTCACCAAGGCAGGAGACCACTGCCGACATCTGCTACCAGTGATTAAACCAGACCCTTAGCAAACGCTTATAAAAGATGCACGTTCCTTCGCATTGAAATGACTCATTGCAGCTGTTAATTTGCTTAGGACAATTCTGTGAATATAAAAAAAATATCATCAAAATTGCAGACGGTGATTTCTTGGACATTGGGGTTTTTGCTTGGTTTAGCACCATACTGCAAGCACAAGGCATGTTGCAGGATTTTCTCCAAAGAAAGATTTAATGAGATTGGAGTACATTTTGCCTGTACATAGTCTATTTTCAATAATTTTCAGCAGGTGCTTTGTATAAACACACAAACGTTGCAGTTGTTACTAGGATACAAAAGGTAGACTTAATTTTTCTTGTGGCATATATATATATATACTTGTATGAAGTGGGGAAAGCTGACTGTAGATTTTGTTTCAAGTCTCATTTAGAAGAGAGAGATGTATAAACAAGAAGACAATGCTCACTAAAAATTAAGGTTTTGGAAATAGTTATGGTTTAGTTATTACTCTGCCAGAAGGATACTTTTTAGGAACTGAAACTCATGGACTATATACCTAAATTTAGTTTGCATATCTACAGTAGTCTGAAAACAACAAAAGAGACAAATTATTTGAAGGAAGGAAGGGACTCTAGGTGAAAACTGACCCACTGATTTCACTTTGAAACGTTTTGTCTTGGAAATAGTTGGTGCCATAACTTGTTCTACGTTATTAGTCCTGATTCATTATAGACTACTTGTTTGTGTTGAAATGGTCCCTGTTCAACACGGTACATTAGCACATGCTTTCAGAATAAGGCTGAGTGTTTGTCTACTTAGGAAAAAATGTATCTGAGTCGTGAGAGGTCTTGCAGTTCTGTGAGTCTTCTGTCTAGAACCATATCATTCAGTACTATGGCCACAAATCCCTAATGTAAGCAAATGTAGTAAAAACCCATGGCAAAAGTAGAAAGGCATCAAAACTTCACTTCTCTTGCAACTAGCAGGCTGAATCTGCAAGCTTTATGGATTCTAGGGGTGCAGGGATTGTATGCTCTTCAGTTGCCAGAAATGCTGATGCCACACCTTTCGAACAGAATTATTTATACCTCTTCTCTCCTTGATTAACTGAAGAATAAATCAGTGAATGAAAGCTCTTGCCCAAAAGAGTACAAGAATCGCTGGATCGTTTTGTAAAATAAAAAGTCCTTTCAGTAGAGGAGAGACAGGAGAGAGAAATTTGGTAATTTTGTAGTGCTTATGAAATCCTGATGAAGTAGTGTGTGCTGCTTCAATGAGACTTACCAGAGGAAAAAAAAATCAATAATTCTGTGGAACTGCACCCAAGAAATATAGTTCTCTGTGGGTATATCGTTCCTAGGAATAGAAAACACTGCAACTATCACGATGAAGTGTATTGACCAGAAGGTCTTTCATACAATACAGTACTGTGAGCATTAGTTTTCTTCTTTCTGCATTTAAAATGAGTTAGTGTGGGTTGTTACTAATACATGTGATCCCAGGAAAAAGCAAAATGTGTATATATATATAAATATGCATATATATGTGTACTCATATGTGATTATAGATATTTATGACAACAGCTAATCAAAGCACTGAAGTTTTTTGAAAATGACTTCCAGAGATTATTGCTATTGCTGGCATTCTCTGAGATTTATGAACTTGCTTTAGGTATGTGTCATCTTTGATTTCACGGTAGTGGTTCTCACACCTTGTGCTGTGTATTTCAAACAGGGTGTTAGGGTGCACAGGTTTCAGGCAAAACACTGCATTTTGCCAGAAGAAAACTGATGTTTAGTGGTGCCCTGTGCTGTTTCCATGCTGCTAATTTCCTTGAGAGCTTCTCCCCATTTCTTCCAGCACAATTAGAATTCCAGGCCTTCTCTGTGAACGGCACAGAAACTCTGTCTGGGGAAATATTTAAAACTTTTCAAAAAATCTGTTTTTGTTTTAAACCTTTAATCTGAAGATGTGTCAGACTGCTCCCAACACTACTTTCACACATCCTTATTCTTTTATTCACACCTGTGATAGGCATTGACAGAAAGGCACAACATACTTGCTTTCCCTTGTGACGTTTCTTCTGTTGGCCGTTGTGGAAAGGAGAGTAGAAACAATGCACAATTTGGGAAGCAATCCTCAAAGTGCCGTTACAGAAATACAGACTGAGAGTTCAGAAAGCCACGTGTGTCTGCTTAAAGGTGTAAATTGGTGCGAGCACAGGGATACTTAGCAAATAATGTCCTCAGTGAGGTAAAAGAAAAGGCCCGCATGCATGTGAAGAGAGGCTAGACAAGCTTTTGATAAATGGTTATAGCACAATGTAAGAACAGAAAATGTAGGGAGCCGGTGAAAGGCAGAGAGTTGGGGGTCCAGTAATGAAAGAGAGTGCTGCCATCTTGCATTCTGGATCTCGTGAATAGTAGCTGATTAAACTAAGGAGTATTGGTATCCATACCTGTATGTCACTTGACTGGCGGAAGTTACGTCCTTGAAATGAGGAGAGCGGAATGAGAGGCGTTCCTGTTTCTCATGCAGCCATCCTCACTGCTGTGACAGTAACTCCAGCTAAAGAAGTGCTGCAGTGGACGGGAACTGTGCTGCCCCTCCTGGCTTCCCTCTCTGTCACATACAAGTTAACATCCTTGCCTTATTCCCTGGATCCTGGAACTTGATTTTGCTGCCTAGGTGGTTGCACCCAGGCCCAGCTGCTGATCATCTCCACTTCCTTCTGCATCGCTACTTGAACAGGACTAACAGCAGTGGTGCAAGTTAGTGTTGCACAGAGACGATGCCTTTACAAGTGACTTTCACAAATGCATTAGGTATTTTGTGCTGCCTACATGCAAACAAGTAAAAGTTTCTGCGTTTTCAGTTAGATCAGGATTTCTAGAGACTCTTCACAGTTAATATTGCCTGTACTTATGGGAGAAAAGAAGGAGGTATGCTAAGAAGCTTCTATGTCCTCAGGGCAAACTCGTAAAGAGCTGGATAGCTTCTCTCCCTCATAGCTTCTAATGATGCTAATAGGAGGGCTACTTGTAATTATAAAGGAAGAAAACAGGCTTTATTTATTGTGTTACAAGAATATGCATGTTCTATTAGGTTCAAGAGCATATCTCTAAATCTAAGCAGGACTTGGAATGTTCCTGTATAATAATATAAAAAAAAGAAAAAAAAGGCTGTTAGTGGTATTTCATTAGAAGAAATACGTTATTTCTTTCAAAGTACTGATCTAGTTGGTTTTTGGAGGAGAAAGGTTCCTCATTATAGAGTCCCTTCTACTCTCATTAAACCATACAGTTGTTTTAACAGTTTCTCCAAATGGTGCCAACTCATGGATCGGTTTTCACTCAGAAACTGCTTGATAATGTTTTCTTCAAGGCAAGAAATGAAAAAAATGGGCATTTATTTTGTGGGGAGGGAATATTTTAGACATATTATTCACTACTTTTAAGTGTCCTGTTGTGCCAAGTATTTGACTCACTCGTTTTTGTTGTTCCACTCTTAACTCAGTGATTGCGTTATTAAACACGAAATTCCTCGCTCCTGGCTGCAGCAAACTAAAACAATTACTTCTCGTCTCTCTTTTAACTGGAAGGGGATAGTGTTGGTACCTTGACAGTCCTATCCTATGTGACAGGAGCAAAAAGAAGGCTTTGCCTTCTTGTGATGGTGCTTAAGAGCTGATCTTGAGTAGATTGTAGTTGAGTGCTGTTTTGTTGTGACTTGTTTATCCTTGGAGCAGGTTCAGTGCAAGGAAAGAACAGATGGACAGTTGCAGAATGGGAAAGGTTATAACATACAGTCCCATATCCAACGTTTAACCATTTAAATATCTAAAATACTTCTGGATTCTTCAGATAATGAGCATCTATTAAACGTTTATTGTATTCCTTCTCTCTCAGAACTCGTGAGATCAAGGACTTCCCTTTACGTTCATTTTACAGTTTCGATAAAGCTGTGTTACAAACCTTCATGTTGTGAAATTCTTGGTGCCAGAGTGAATCTAAAAATGTTTGTGTTAGCGGTTGCTGTGCTTTTGAGGTCTGTTAGCCAACTGAGGTCTGTGCTGTGAATAAGATTGTGGTTAAAGAAAAAAGAAAATGAGAAATACTCTTTTTTAGAAAGATTACTTCCTGTTTATGATGCAGCCGCATACACAGTCATGCAGGCATAGCAAGAAGATGCTACTGCCAGATGCTCTGCACCATGAAGCTGTGGTCTAAATGCTATGCTCAGGGTCAGGAACAAGTTCCTCAGCCAGGAACAAGAAATTCATTACAAGTCTTCAAGTTAGGCTACATACTAAATCATCTTTCAAGCGTCAGCTTCAGGGTAATTTCAAATTCACTTATTGTAGTTTTTGTTCAGATTTTCTGCTTCACTGATGGTCACCTCTTTATACTACTTATAAGAGTGTCCTACCCTTGCCTTGAGCAAGAGGCGAGATGGAGTAGCTTTGATTCCATTAACAGGAGACCACTAACATAGTGTTAGTGGTAACACGCATGTGTTAGTGTAACATGCATGTTTCTTCTGGGGTACTGTTGTATAATTTTCAGGACTGGATAGTTTTCTGAAGTTACTCTTTATATTACTTCCTTCCTTTTTCCCAAGCCCATATCTTAAACTGATGCCTAAATTTGGTCTATTTTCCTGGCATTTGCACTTGTAAACACCTTAGGGAATTTCTAGAAGGTATTTGTATTGGTACAGTGAAGTACACATACAGAAATACAATATAAACAGACTTAATGAAAACTCCGTTTGATCCAACACTAATTGTCATTCCTGGCTCTTCTACAGAGCAGCAGAAACTCTGTGTTTTCTGCTCTGGTTTTCATCCTGTATCATTTTAACT
Source organism: Buceros rhinoceros silvestris (assembly GCF_000710305.1). NCBI lineage: Eukaryota > Metazoa > Chordata > Aves > Bucerotiformes > Bucerotidae > Buceros > Buceros rhinoceros. The sequence continues at coordinate 92,401 of NW_010433317.1, read as the reverse complement.
AACAGTAAAGATGCAACTGTTTGGCTCTGTCAAGGTTTTGAACATGTTTATTCTAATTACAGTAAATTGAAATTGTTTCTTGGGCACAAAACCAAACACCACAGAGTATTTTGTGTACTAGAGGAATCACGTTAAGATACAGAACTTGATGTATTTTTCAAATCTGTCTTGACAGAAATTGTTCATGCTCAGGCAAAAAAATAAAGAAGGTGGTCTTCAGGCCTAAAACATTGGTATTAATTGAAGATGTGCTGCTGTTATAACAGAAAAAGTCTTTACTGTTGATGAGTATTTATTGTAGAAAAGCTTGGAGAACATCACTTCCCAGTAAGTGGTCTCTATCAGCAGATAACTCCATCAGGATATTTTGGGTAACTGCTATACCTAAGCAAATGTCTGCTTTCTTGGGTTATGTCTCACCTGTCAGATAAAGAGATGTCTGTTTTATCACAGGTTGGTTATGTGCTAGCTGACCTGTGAGGGGAGACGTGATACAGTTCTGTGGAGTAAGTTAGGTAATGCCAGCTATGATGTACAGCTGACAGATGGCTACTTCATTGTAAGGTCATCTTCATTGTCTCCATCAACATAGTGGAGCAAAACCGAACTTACTGGTGGTCCTCCTGTGAGGAGGTGTTCTGCAGCAAAACAGCAACTCTGAGACCTACTGATACTCATGTCAGTAGCACTGCACAGAGAGTGGCTTGACTTCAGTTTGTCAGGCATGCAGGGGGAGGCAAGCATCAGGGTAGGAATGTCAAGAGAGTTGTAGATTAAATTCTAGGCATATGGATTTTTATCTGAGATTGTTTAATTGTGAGGAGTTACAGTAGAAGTTGTGGACTTGCTATGAAGTGAGGAAAAGCTCCGTTTAAGGAGCATTTGAGCGTTTTGAAGTTGCAATTCTGATGCTACGTTTCAGAGTTATGGTGAAGTTTCGTATTTGCTTGTTCTAAAAGGTATGTCCCCATCAGTGAAGTTGAGTTTTAATTTCTTGCATTAAGTCATTTCTCCTGGTATCTTCTCCGAGAGTAAAATGTTCTTGCAGGTGTAAATATTGCCTATAGAACACACACAGACCCCCACCAAAAACCCCACAAACAAACAAACTGAGAAAGCTGACTGAAATTATACATTGTATAAAATTCCAAGATGCAATTTTAGTCAAAGAAAGGAATACCGTTTATGCTATCTTGAATGTCCTGTCCAAAAAATTTAAACAATAAGTAGAATCTGTTAGCAAGTAAAAGCAACTCAGAGTATAATCTGAATTACCGTTTATATTAAGCAATTTATTAAATTGAAATTTCATAAAGTTTATTAAGTTATATTATAAATGACAGCATTTATAGTTTTATGATATCAGTTATCTTTAATCTTTGGTACATTTTAACTGTCACTTAAACTGACTAAGATATTGGGAAAAACATTCTTAATATTGAGATTTTAACTATTTGAAAATATTCATCTTCAAAGTTGCACAATTTTGCTGTTTCAATTACTTTGAGTTTGCTGTGAGAATGATTAGAAAGTGATGACAACTTTAATAGTGTTGCCATTAAGCACAATGATTCACCATGTCCTCATACCATTTTAACTCAGGCAAATGCCTCCCGAATCCAGAATTACGTAAACTGATGGGCTAGTTCCTATAGATGTATTGCTAAGCATGCATGTTCTAAGTTGTAAATGTGGAAATAGATGAATTTTCATCTGGAATCCATTTATTTCATTGTCCACAAAAAATCTCAGTAGAAGTGAGTCACCAAAGTCAACTCTTCAGCTGGAAACAAAATAGAAGATTTTTTTTTATTATTATTATTATTTCTTCAGGTACTAGTTCTACCATTTGATCCTTATTTTGTTTTTCCCTTTAGCAAAATCCTACACCTTCAAACCAGGAAACATGATGGTTACAAATACATTGTCCTGGAAAAAAACAGGAATAAAAATTCTAGAATAATTTTTTTTTTAACCATCTGAATTACAGTGTTACAGCTCTATTTTGAAACATGCTGAATAGCACATTTTGCTAAGAGCAAATGTTTAAATTTATAGGCCAGAATCTGTTGCTTTATTATCATAACCTAATAAATGGATCAACGTATTATTATTTTTAATGTGGGCAGTGCGGTGAAAAGGAAAAGAAATGTTTTAACTTTTAGAAAGCCACATTCATCCAGAATGGGAAGCAACTGCTTCGCTCGCTCTGCTGGAAATGATGCTAGATTAGCAAGATGAAAATATGGTAAAGTTAATAGTAGCAGCACACTAGATGTGTGTTTCATATCATCTTTGAAAGACAGCCAGTTAAAAAGCAGCACAATCATTCTAGTGACTGCATTTCTGGAAGACGGCGGGAGAAAAACCCTTGAAGCAAAAAATAGGAAGAGAGTGGTGGTTACTTCCATTTGCTGCCACTTCAACCATGCATTAAGCTGCAACCAAAAACGGATATTTAACAGAATTGAGAGCAAAAAAAGGAAAATGTAATTAGTGCTATGAAATACAGCTATCATAGGCTGTGGTAGCTGTACAAGCTACATACAGACTATGTAGGTTAGAAAACAGCTGTTTACTATGTAGTGTTGCAAGGATTATTTTACTAATTTTTTTCCTTCACAACTGTTACATTTCTCATCCATTTCTCTGATCATTTTGAAAAGCTAAATGAACACAATTGTTTTGACATTATAGATGGCTGTAGTCCGTATACACTTTACATTAGAGTACTGAGAGTGCCATTTTAACACAAAATGGTGTGAGGATTTTGAAATATTTATAAATTAATAAATATAGAAATACATATCTGTCAATGCTGTGCAGTGCTGACATGTACTGCACAGGAAAGGGACAAGAATCATGTTGGTTTACTTGCTGGAGGAGCATGCAGTCCTTCATTTTCACTATTACAAGATTCTTGCAGGAGAATTCAGCAAGGGACCGCTGGAGGTCTCTAGATTAACCTCCTGCTCAAGGTAGGTCAGTTCTGAGGTGAGACCACTGCTCAGGGCTTTATCAAGTCAGGTATTGAAAGCCTCCAACGATGGATACTGCGCAGTCTTTCTGGGCAACCTTTCACAAAACCTGAGTGAACTTACAGTGAATAAAATTTCCCTAAATCTTATATGAGTGACATTTGAGAGCAGTGATACATGTAGCACTACGCATGTAAGATTGAGGTTTCTCGTCCTTCCCATCCCCTACATCAGCATCAGTTCAGATCGTTCTTCATCCTTTTTACATGGCCTTGATAAATTGCTCTAGAGTAGTACTGTGGACATAATGTCTGTAGAGAGCTCTGCCTGTGCAAAGGCTAAAGAAACTTACGGTGGTGCAGTAGCAGCTCCTTGCTTAGGCTGCCCTCCTGCCCCTTTTCATTCTTTTGAAAATACAAATCAATGTATACTTTTTAAACAGATTATAAAGAGCAAAACCAGAAGTCTCGCTTTGCTTGAATTGTCTGTGGCTGAGTAACCCCGATCCACTGAGTTTGTCAGTGAGATCTGTGGTACAGGAAAGTACATAAACTTTTTCAGTACTCGTTTTCAGCATTTAAGTACTTTTGATATCCTTGGGAACATGCTTTATTTTCTTCTTAAGGGAGAAATAATTGTAGTAGTGTCAGATATTGTTATTACTCTGTTGATTATTGTTTAACCACAAACATAATTCTTATGAATTTCTGTATGAAACACTACTGGTGGGGTTTTTTTTCATCTAGAGGTGAAAGTGGGAATATTTGCTAACTGTGTGCTAGAGTATGTTCATATTTTACATTGAAAGAGAAGACGACAAAGATTGTGGCTAAGTTTCAGAGGCAGTGTGTGAAATGTGTGTTTCCTCCAATTTCTAGAGGGTTACAGTAACTCCCTGCAGTGGGGCCACATTTTCAAACCACTCTGTTCTACAATGTCCATCATTCAGTGAACTTCTTCAAAGAGCAGGTATAGTGGCATGCTATCTTCAAGGCTAGGAATGTAAGAAGTGGGAAAACTGTCTAGGGGAAGTTTGTTTACAATTATCGCTGAAGAATAATTAGGTACTTTTTGACTCTGGTCATTTGTCTTATTAGGTAAACTATACACTGGAAACAATCTAGCAGCTTATAAACTTTCCCAGCTATGTAACTTCGTAACGTACAGCACTTCATCAAAGCAGATCCATTAACCCTCTGACTGGTACTCTTCTCTTGACTTTGATTGCAGCACCACACAGAAGCACCTAGCCCATCATTGCTGCCCCCATCAGCTTTACCATTAGATGTATTAAACAATGCTGTTGCTGGATTTAGTACTGTGGAAGAACTTATCCGGTACCTCGAACCAGATCGGTGGCAACTGGATTTGGAAGATTTGTACAGGCCGACGTGGCAACTTCTTGGAAAGGCATATATTCATGGGAGGAAATCAAGAGGTAAATTACTCTTCTGTCTGGCCTTGCAGCTTTCTATGGGTCTGTTTTCTTAACAAAGAAACAGTAATTAAGAGCATTCTTCACCTTGAATTTTGGTTCCAGTAAAGGAATATGTTAGAAATACAGCAGAGATAGTTTTTGTTCTCTGTTCTCACCATTATATTATCTGAAAAAGGGCAATTACTAAACTCAAAGGAATTCAG